>NC_044926.1:18432014-18554991 GCF_003576645.1 Ipomoea triloba | reverse complement strand
TCAAATCAAAACAAAACTAGTGTCCATTGCATTTGTCTTTAATTTTTCTTTCGCTTTCCTCCAATTGTTTGTTGCTTCTTTCTATGATGAACAACCGTCGCTTCAGGCATTTCAGGCTGTAATAAATAACAAAATCAATATTAGGGACAAAATCATAATATTGCAAGAAAGTTCATCATACTTTAATTTATTTAACACTTACATTGACAGCAATTCCTACAGTTTGAGGATTAGTATTAGTTTTCCTTGCACAACCCTTCTTAGTATGTCCTTTTTCTCTACATATCGAACATGTCATTATTCTTCCTGTCCTTGGCAATTTACCACAATCACGTGGTTCATTCTCTTCCCTATTCCTTTTCTTCTTTGGTCTCCCAGTCATTTTTCTTGGTATAGGAGCAACCATCTCATCAAAATTTGTTCTTGGCCAACTAAGTTCTCCATTTATGGGTTGTAGCGTATGTGAATATGTCATTTCATATACCTCTTTGGAGTAGCAATGATCTATAAACTCATCAGGTTGCCTTCCACTGTCAAGTATAGCACATACTGCATGGGGGCAAGGGATACCTGTTAAATCCCAAGATGTACATGAACATATCCTAGCTTGTAATTTTACTTTGAATTGTTGTCTACCCCTTTTTATCTCATAGCCATCATCCCCATTGAAATCCACACGCCACCGAGCACTCTCAATAATATTTTCATTCAACTTCTTCTTAATTAAAGGTCCGTAGTTTCCACACCACTTTGCGACAGATTTTCGCTTTGTTGCAACCCTCTTCATCATAGCAACTCTTATATCTTCAAGCATTGGAATTATAGGCTTAGACCTGGCCTTGACAAGAGTTCCGTTGAATGTCTCACACATATTGTTGTCTACAGCATCACATTTTGAGTGAGTTTTGAAAAAAGCTTTGCTCCAATACTTAGCAGGGTACTTTGCCAAATCTGCCTTGGCTGCTGAATCTTTTTTCCCTAATTCTTCAACCATTAAGTTATGTTGCTCCACAGTTGTAGCTTTTGCACAGTTCCAAAACAACCTCTTAAACACCATTCCCTTGTGTTTTTTGCTCCAATTTTCATGTACGTGCCTAGCACAATTCCTATGCTCAGCATCAGGAAATATATCTTGAATGACATTTATGAGTCCCTAATAGAATCAAGAAAAAATTTCAGATTAAAGACTTGAGTAATCTCTAAACTATTTAACAAAATAAATGCATAAATGAAGTTGAAACTTTAACCTTTTGTTGGTCTGTAATGAATGTCCAATCCCCATTGTAATTGATGTCTAAGTCTTTCTTCAATAGTTGTAAGAACCATCTCCAAGAGTTTATGTTTTCAATCTCTACAATAGCCCATGCAATTGGGTACATTTGATTATTTGCATCCCTAGCTACAGCTGATAATATTTCACCTTTCAAAGTCCCTTTTAAAAAGCATCCATCTAATCCAATAATCTTTCTAATCCCCTCCAAAAATCCTTTCTTCATTGCACCAAAGCAAACATAAATTCTTTGAAAATATGTAGGCAAATCAGGAACTGTTCTCTCAGTTTCAATAATAATGGTGCTACCTGGATTGGAGTTTAAACATTCTTGGGCATAGTCACGAAGCCTCTTAAATTGGTCACTAAATCCAGCTTGCAACTTTTTAATCACAGCAACTTGTGCTCTCCTAACCATGCTTATATGCACATTAATCTTCAACTCAGATTCAATATGCTTCTTCAAATCAGAATGTGGGATGATAGGGTCATCAATAATTTTCTCCTCAAATCTTTCTTCTAGCCACTGTTGACTTACCAATTTAAGCTTATACTTTGGATTGCTTATGTGATTAGGCATAAATGTCTTTACTTGGAAACATCTATATCTCTCATCCCAACTAGCATAACAGAGAAATGGACACCCATTAGAGCACACAACCCTAACTCTTAATGGCTCATTCGTATACCACTGAATATCTCTTTTGTTTTGCACAGCATATTTGATCATAGCATTTTTAAATTGCTTTGCATCTTCAAAAAACATACCAAACTCAATTTCAACATTTTCAGAATCTGGATTGTATGAAGGAAATTTGCATGTACTTGTATTTATTCTAGATTGGTGTTCAACTCCATCAATTTCCTCCTTTTCCGATTCATAACTCCGCATGTCATCGGAGTCATAATACTCACTATCACAACCTTCATCTCGATGTGTTTTCTTTGCCTTCACCTTGCTCTTACTAGATTCACCAAGTTTTTGAATCTGTCTCTCCATCTCAAATTCATCTTCATCTTCATCAGTTTGCTGAGTACGTGCTGTATTTTTCTTACTCTTCCCCTTATCTTTAGCCTTATAGCCTATTTGATAATCACCTTCACCACAACATTGTACATCCACCAACTCATCATCAAAACTCATATCATCTAATTGCCCATTTTCCTGTTCAGTTACACTGTCATTCTCAAATCCTTCCATACTTTTAGATTTTTCAGATTCTATAGTAGTTTGTTGGTCATTTTCTAGGTCATATTTAGTTGTATGTGTAGGGGCAGATTCATTTGTAGATGAAGGTGGATTTTTTGGAGGTACAGATGGAGGTGGAGGCAAACACAAAATAGGTGGGCATAGTTCAACATCTTCAACACCATGCTCTACATATATTTCACATTTTCCCCACTCCTTACCCAACTCAATCAATTGCAAGGATGTTTCATCATTACAAATACTTTTAACATCTCCAATGGTTCATGTGACAACTTAAATGAAAGGGAATCAATTTTTTCATAGTACTCATTTTTTATGTATTTCAGGAGATGGTGATAGCAAATCATATCTGGGTCAATTTTAACTTTTAAAACCTTCCCGTTTATGTACCGCATTGTGGGGTATTTTACAAAATTTCCCCCATGATGTATTATTAACTCCACAGTCTCAAACATGCTGCAAGAAAAGTACAGAAAACACCATTATAATATATTGGGACCACTATACTTTAATTTTTTTTTTATAAAGAATTCTACACGACCACTATACTTTAATTTTTTTTTTATAAAGAATTCTACACAACTACTAGATATGGGTTTTTTTTTTATAAAGAATTCTACACAACTACTAGATATGGGTTCCATACTTCCATTTAGTCATAATTCAAAGCTTTGCACAACTACCACTATAATAAAAAATGTATTAATATACATAGAACCACTACACCTAATATGTCTGTCAAAACTAATACAAATATAAAAAATAATGGAAACACATACACACAAATATATAATACTCCGTAGCAGTATACACATATGCACAAATATATAAAGCTTTTGGTTTAAATACCATATCTAGGATAAATAGTAATGGCCAATACTGCATGTGATATTGGAGCTCTGTAGTAGTATACCCATGGCTAATATATAAAGCTATTATACTGCATGTGATATTGGAGCTTTGCAGTATAACATACACACAAATATATAATACTCCGTAGCAGTATACACATGGCTAATATATAAAGCTTTTGGTTTAAATAGTAATGGAAACACATGCAGTATAATAGCACAACTAGAATTTCAACATTCAAACAATTCAAAAAGAACCTTAATTTGCAGTCGAAGAGCTCCAATATCCACCGTATTCACTGTAAAACGAAACCCATTACACTTTAGTATTTAACAGAAAATAGTAGACCCATTAAACTTAGTTTAACATTAAGCAAACCAATGAAGAAAGCTTCCAGAATGCTACTAACCTTCAATTTTTCCGATTTTCCCTTCCAGAATGCTACTAACCTTCAATTTTTCCGATTTTCGAGACCAAAGACTGATTTGATGTTGGAGGAGCGATTTTGCCGGCATTGATGGAGTGGACCCTAGGTTTTGTCCGAGAGAAACTCAAATATATATATTTTAAATTGATTTAATATTAAACTGTGTTGATGTGTAAATTCATTTAAATATTAAAAGTTGCCACTGTGTAAAAAATGCCACACAAGACGCCACGTCATTGATATTACCTGTTTAACCTGAAAGTAACAGGCTAAAAATGCTATATGCACAACTTTATAAAGTTCAATGGTTTAATTGCACACTTTTTATGTTCGATGGCCCAATTACACAAACCCTAATAGTTCAATGGCCTATTTGACACTTTTTCCTAAATATAATTCTTCAATTGTTAATCTAACTGCAAATTTAATTCTTCAATTGTTAACCTAATTGTAAATATAGTCAGATAGTCAAATTTGCAGTTAGCTCACTGATTAAAGAACTAGATTTACAATAATCTAAAAACAAATACTACATTCATAACTTTTAAACATTCGAGCAATAAAAATTGTGATTTTTTCTATTTTTTTTCTATTACTATTGCTTGTGATCTAACATTAGTAGGGGTGATAATTCAATTAATAATGGGTTAATTTCAAACCAAGTTAACCAAATTAAAGTTTTTATTTTAGTAAAACCATTCACCAAACCAAAATACAAGTTATTGAATTAACTAAAATGAATTGTATTTTGAATAATAATTAACTAAATGGAACAAACTTTTATTGTATATAATATAATTCTTTATGCATTAAAAATATATTATATGTTTTATTTTTCATTAATTTGGTTAATTCGATCAATTTGGTGGATTTTGCATTTTTAACTTAATTAACTGAAAACTAAAGTTTTTTCAAAAATTTAAAACCATTAATTAACCAAATCAAAGTAATTTAATAACCAGCCAAATTATTTTAATTACGAATTAATCAAAATTGTTTTAATTAATTAAACAGCCCATTCCTCTCATCCACGGATCTACCTAAGTACATATATTAGATGAAGTAAAATACAATACTAATTTGTTGTACTTAAAAAGTAAAAAAAAAAAAAAGTAGGTTCTAGGGCTCTTCCTAATAGTTTCTTACATGGGGTAATCTAGCTTTGGCCACTAGTAGACTGACTACTTGTGATTGGGAAATAATTTAATTTATATGTTGCACAACTTTTTAAAGCCCAACCAAAGAAATCTTCTTAGCATCTAATCTCAGCAACCATAGGCATGATCAATAATATATTTTCCTAAAGCTCCAAAAATGTTTGAGTAGGTGAAATATCAATCATTAAAAAACATAAAGTACATTATTCTAACTTATAAAATATATAATCTTATTTCATAATGTTCATTATTCTAATACGCGCGCAGAGCAAGAAAAAAAGTTGTAAACATCAAAACGATGTCGTTTTGAACCGTAGTCTACACAGCTATGTGGGCCATTATTGTCCATGCAATAATTTCCCGTGACATATGATTTTCATACCTGAAAGTCACGAGTTTGATTCTTGACAACACATTCTCGATCAAACACGTCTCACATAATCTTTTCAGTACGGTTTACTAGGTTTATTCAATGTACAATATCAGATTTTCAGGTAGTGGATGCGGGTTTCCTTCGTCACCAAAAATTAATTTAAAAAAAAATCTAATCGTCATTTTAATTCTTTATTTAGAAAAAAAAAGAATAATGTCTAAGTATTAATCAAAATTAGATTATTTTTAGATTATTGATCACATGCAAAAGTATTAATTTAGCATCTATACTATATTATTTTTATCAAAATTTCTCTATGTTTATTTGGTCATCTTTTTTTCTAACTTGACCTAATTTAATTTCATCCAATTTACAAAAAAAAAAATTTGTATTTAAATATTATTTTTTAATATAATTTCTAAACATATAAAATTTTATATATTAATACTAAACTTAATATTAACAAAAATTAATAACAAATAACTTTATTCAGATCTCATTAATTAAACCAAATACATAAAATGAGATTGAGAGCAAGTTACAAGTATATACAAGATGGTAGGTTGAATCATATTTAATAATTAAAGTGACAATTTAATACTCCATCAGTTTCATTTTATGTGTCTAATTCGATTAACGAAACTTGATTGAAATTACATTTAATTTAATTTTTTTAATATTAAGTTTATTATTAGTATACAAAATTAATATATTTAGAAATTACACTAAAAATATTATTAAACACAAAAAAATAAATTTAAAAATAAGTAAAAAATACTTAAAAAAATAAACAAAGAAGAAAAAGTTTAATTTACAAATAAATAATAAATAGGACATATAAAATGAGTCGAGTAATAAAATTTGAAACACTAGTGCAATTTAAGTCAACTTTTACATGTAATATTGACAAACATATACATAATTGAATATACTAAGTTGACAATATATTATTAAGAATGTTTATATTTTCTCAATTAAAAAAAAAAAAAACATTCAGAAGACGCATGCATGGTGGCGACTGGACAGGAAGGCGACACGCATGTGAAAAGAAAGAAAAGAAAAAAACCGGGTAAGAAATAAGGCTGACAGTCACAGATGAGAGACCCGGGTGGACGACGGGGCGACCCGTGATTCATATTTCATATTTCATATTCAGTCGGGTCCCCCACAGAAGAGGGGGCGGCGACAAGTTTGACCAGAGCAGAAAACATTCATAATGATGCCCAAAAGCAAACATAAAATGAAGACACCACCTAACATGCTTACCATTTTTAATCATTGTCATTCCACCTTCAGAATCCTATGAATTCCACTCTTTTTTTTTTCTTCTTCTTTTTTTATTTTGTTTCTTGCACCAACCACCCAACTAACCAGTTTCCCATACACAACAACTATGAACTTATATATATAGGGACTGGTTCTGGATCAAATCTAGATAAATGCCTTAAATCAATGAAATTTTTTTTAAAAAATGCGTTGTTATAAACCCATGATCTATTACTGGTGCTCATCTCTTCTCTTCTATGTTACCTTGGCAATGTCTATTAAGAATTGCTGAAACATGATTGTGAAAGGCTAGTGGTTGTGCTTTGGGACTACGAAAAAAAAAATTAAAGGTGTGTCCTCAGTTAAAGAAGTAAATCGTAAAAAATGGCGCACCTTAAGAAAGAAAATAACGCACCTTAAAAAGGAACACAAAACACCTTAAGAGAGAACAAACGCACCTTAAGAAAGAAAATCATGCACCTAAACCTTTAGGCTGACCGACGCACCTTAAGTTTCAATAAATGACACACCTTAAGCACACAGCAGCACAAAAATCACGCACCTTAAGAAGGAAAATCACACACCTTAAATTTGACCTAGATGCAAAAAGTCTAAATTGTCACAACGTATTTTTAATCTATGTTCAATCTAGACTGTTGATTTTGATTAGACCAAGGGTTGAGATTAAACCACATTTCTTACTTGAAGCCTATTACCGCATTTGATACACACACACACACACACACACACACATACACACACACACACACACAAGGGATCAGGTGAGGAGCTTCTCCTATGTGAAACGTGTGGATTAATCAAAACTTTTGATCTTGTCAAAATCAACAGGCCAAAATGAAAAAAAATTTTAAAAAATATGGTGGCATTATGGTCATTTTGCGTAAGGTCACAACTTAAGGTACGTAAGTTCAAAGCTTAAGGTGCGTAAGTTTATAATTTAAGGTGCATAAATTTATAGCGTTAGGTGCGTAAGGTCACAACTTAAGGTGCATAAGTATAAAACTTAAGATGCGTAATTTTATAGGTTAAGGTGCGTAAGTTTATAGTTTAAGGAGCGTATGTTTAAAGCTTAATGTGCATAAGTTTATAACTTAAGGTACGCATGTTTAAAGCTTAAGGTGCGTAAGTTTAATTTATAACTTAAAGTACATAAGTTTATAGCTTAAGATGCGTATGTTTAAAGCTTAAGGTGCGTCACTTTCTAGTTTAAAGTGCATGAGTTAAACTCTTAAGCTGTGTATGTTTAAACCTTAAGGTGCATTATTTTCCAGCTTAAGGTGCATAAGTTCAAAGCTTAAGGTGCGTTAGTTCAAGACACTTAATTAATCATTTGCATCCATGTTACTAGGAAGAATTTCTTTTTTTTTTTCCTTCAGTTTGAGCCGTTGATCTAGATTAGATCAACGTCTCAGATCTCATCCCATTTTTCACCTGGGAGAAGCTTCGCACGTGAACCATCCTCTATATATATATATATATATATATATATATATATATATATATATATAATGGGTAGAAAAAATGGCGGTAAAATTATTTAATCAAATGGATGGTTCAGATGAATTTTTAATCAAATAGATGGTTAAGATAATCCAGATTAATATTATTAATAGAGATTATCTAATTTAGCCTTACTTTTATGATTATCCGTTAAGTTTTCTATTAAATATTCTCTTCTCCGTTAATATTCCGTTAACTTTTAACCTACCCATTAATTTCTATAAGAAAGGTCTTAGGTTCGAACCTCATCTCAATCAAAATTGACATAACTAAGTTTCTCACTCTATTTTAATTCCATTTTTGGTCCTAGATTTATAGGTGACAATCCACATTTAGTCCTTTTCTGTTAGAACATCCTTATTTGGTCCTAATATTATTGTGACATGACCAATTTTAGTCCTCCAACAACAAAATCATTGAAATATCGTTAAATACAAAGACATTTCGATCTTTTTTATACAAAGTATGTTGAGCCGCTATATTTTTTATGTTTACTTTTTTTAAAACATTCATAATTGAAGACAAAAATGTCTTTGTATTTAACGATATTTAAACTAATTTGTTGATAAAGGACAAAAAATGGTCATGCCACAATAATACTAGGATCAAAAGTTGACATTTTAATAAAAAAAGACTAAAAGTGTATTGTCACCTATAAATCTAGGACCAAAAATGGAATTAACTCTTAAATTAAATAAATTAGTAGCTACAACAAAAAATGATACATATGTATTTCTTTAATTTAGAATTATGTGTCTACAATACCTTTATTTGAAAAAATTATTCATTATCAAAAAATTAAATTAAATAAGAGAAATAATTTCATTAGTTATATTGTCTTTATTTTCTCTCATGCAAAGATTCTTTACATTCAAATTTATCAATTGATATTCATTACATTGTCCATTATCTTATTTTTACAATATCTTGTAATTAAATATCAAAGTTATAGTACAAAATAATGTTATATATTTATTTACCAAGTATTTTATTAATACTATGATTTTTTTTAAAAAAAATTTGAAGCTAATTATATTAACTACTTGGAGATTGGTTGACAAAGAGAGTACTCAAATAATAACCCAACAAATTGAAGCGGAATCACTCTATTTTACTCTTATTGAATTAAATAAATTAGTAGTTACACCAAAAAATGATACATATGTATTTCTTTAATACCATGAAAAAAATAAAAAAGAATAGTTTGAAACCAATCATATTAACTACTTGGGGGATTTGTTGACAATGAAAGTACTCAAATAACCCATTACCCAGCAAATTGAAGCGAGAAACTACCTTTTAATATCTTTGGAATACATAATATTTTAAATTTTCAAATTTTTATTAATTTATTTAATCTTTTTTCTTAAACTAGGGATTTCTTTATCCACAATAACTCATTCAACAATAATGGTTAAACCAAATGAACCCCAAGCAGAACACCTAAATGAAAGTCCATAGCTCCTATATCATAATTCCATTGCATGACGTTGTCATCTATGCTACCAACAATAACCGAATTGCAAATAACACACTACCAACAAAAAGGAAGAGAACAAATAGTAAATATTAAGACAATGACAATGTAACCGAATTGCAAATAACACACTACCAACAAAAAGGAAGAGAACAAATAGTAAATATTAAGACAATGACAATGTTATTCAAAAGAGAATTAAGAACACTTAGAAAAATTCAAATTAAAATTAAAGTAGTATTTATTTAGACTATCTTTTTTAGACCAAATATTTAGACTAATCGATTTTACAAGGTTGCAAACATTTATTTTAGTAATAATTATAATGAATTTTCTATATTATCTTGGATTCATATACTTTGAGTTAGGTATTTAAATAAAAAAATTCGACATTCAATTACCATGTATAAACTTCTCCTATATAATCTTGCATTGATATACTTTCAAATATTTATTTAAATGTAAACATTGGGCATTAACTCATTCGCGCAATGCGCGTATATAACTAGTGCACACAATATATATATATATATATATATATATATATATATATATATATATATATATATATATATATATATATGATCAAATGAGAATATGAGAACCAACATGAGTGCACACAATATACTACACAAATACACATAATCTACTCCAAAGTAGTAGATTGTGTGCATTCATGTAGTAGATTGTGTACATTTATGTAATAGTTTACATTTTCTCACCTAAGAAATGGTTCTCACTTGAACGCAAACATATAAAATGTGTAAATTAATCTCATTCATTTATTTGAATTGACCAATGATTAAAAATTAAGAAAAAAGTGTGGTAATATTTCTGTAATTATTAATTGCAATGGCGCATTTGAAAATCCTTGATAGTGTATCAACATATAACTGTCTTTGTACTCAAAATTTATAATAGTGCATGCAAGCGTGTGCACTATTAATTATTAGTCAATGCATTATCAAGTGTTTCTAAATGCACCTTCATAATTATATAAATGCTACCACATTTTTTTTTAATTTTTCGTTAATTTTCAATCCTTGATCAACCTAGACAAATGGTTAGATTAATTCACACTTTTTTTTACATAGAGCATGTATTCTCAGACAATGGCTTTAAAGTAAGAGAAAAGTACTACAAATTACAACTTGCAAAGTAAAATATATAGTTTTACAAAATACATGACAATGTAATTTAAGATATTGGGGGTGTTTGGTTATTGGCTTATAAGCCAAATTTTAGCTTATTTGATCAAGTTTAGTTTTTTGACCAACCAATAAGCTATTTTGAAGTGTTTGGTAAATGGCTTATTGGCCTTGGCTTATTGGGCCAATAAGCTGAAAATTGAAAAGCTAATGAATGTAGCTTTTTGTATCAGCTGGTTTGGAACAATGGGTATATTGACTATTTTATCCTTTAAAATCAATGGGATTTACTTTTAAATGGGTGGTGTGTTTGTTATTTTATAATAATAATAATAATAATATCCTTAAATGTCATTTTACATTCAATCAACTACTAGAAAACAGCTAATTTACCAAACAGTTTTTTATAACCAGCTAATACAACCAGCTGGTCAAACCAGTTAACGCAATCAGCCATCAACTACTAGCTAAACCAACCAGCTATCAGCTATAAGCTATCAGCCGTTTGCCAAACACCCCATTGTAAAATTTTCATAATTTTTAGTTGAATTACAACATAGTATTCTTTAAAAATATAATAAAACGTTTTGCATCATGTGATAGATTGAATAAATGAAAGAAAAATGGTGGATGATAAGGTTAAAATATAGTTAATTAGATAAATAATCTTCTGATCTACAAAATTTAAATACATTTTTAGTTGAGATGGAACATAATTTTTTTTTTTAAAAAAAAACAATGTGATAGACATTTTAATTAACTAATCATCTTCTATAAAATTTGTTTAAACTTTATTTGAAACGACACATAATATTCAAAGAAACAATAGATATGTTATATCATGTGACAAATCAAATAAATGAAAAAAAAAAGATGATAAAGTTAAAACATAGTTTATTATCGGTCATCTATAAAATTTGTTGAAACTTTTATGCCTCGCTTCAAATAAAGTTTAAACAAATTTTATAGAAGATGATTAGTTAATTAAATCTCTATTATATCGTTTCTTTTGAAAATTATGTTCCATATAAATTAAAAATTTATTGCCAACTATCATGTAGTGTGATGGCATCTTGATTATCGTTTCAAATGAGTGGTTATAAGTTCAAACTCCAGTGGTGGCCGGTGGGTGTTTAGATTTTGTGAAAAATCTTGAATATTTCAAAAACAACTAAAAATTTATCCAAATTTTATAGAAGATGGTTTAGCTAATTAACTAGTATATTTTATTAGTTGAGATATATCAAACATAAACTTAAGAAAATGATAAACACTTTACATCATGTGGCAAATTGAATAAATTAAATGCAAGAAAAAGTAGGAAATGATAAAGTTAAAACATAATTAGATAAATCATCATTTATAAAAATTGCTTCGCAATAAAAATTTGCTAGACTGGCTTAACTAAATAAATCTCAAAAGAGCATTAAACAAAATGCTTAATGCACACGCAAACAAAGGCAACAATGGCAGCATATTTGGATTCTGCATGCACTTGAATTTTAGTTTTGATCGAATTGTGATTCCTACGGCATGTTTGATTCATGAAATGAATTTTAAGTAAATAAGAATCTTTAATTTCCTGGAAAGTCTATAACCGCTATTGAAGATATATACATTCTAGATAAAACTCGACTTGTAATCCTAGCAAATAAAGACTCACAAAAAGTAAACTAATCTAAGTTGTTTATAATTGACTGGATCAAACAAGAAGATCAATAGGTCATTCTCACGGGAAGTCAAATTTGAAAGTTGAAACTTTGTGATTAATAAGTCAATTGTCCAACAAATTTAAATCTTATTTTATAGGAATGAAATTGGTAATGAATAGAGCCATTATTTGATTTGTCGAAGGAATTATTTCAAGAATTATATTGATTGGGTTGACGAATAGAAATGCAACAAGCATTCAAAAGACAAATTTACCCTCCACACTGATTTAGACACAAACAACAATAATATTGTTGTTGCTATTATTGTTATTGTTATATTATTATTATTATTATATATTATTATTATTATTGTTGTTGTTGTTGTTATTATTATTATTATTATAGAATATATTTATAATACATAACAAAAATAGGTAAAGTAAATTAGGTAAAACCAAAAAAGAGTTATTCTTGAGGAGTTAGGAATAACCTAAATCACAGTCTTGTAAGGGGAATAGCTCATTCGCAAGAATACTATTTCCAAAAATAAAATAACTTACCAAACAATTCAATTGGCTTATTCACGGGAATGCTATACAATTCTAGACATATTCCAAAAAAAAAAAACATATTGTTAATGCAAGTCATATATATTTAACATATAATTGTTTTTACATTTAATTTTAATTTTATAAATTAAACATAAAGATCTTTAAAATTTAAGTATTTGTTTGAAAATTCAGAAAATATTATTTAGAAAATAATTTATGTAAAATGACTAGTAAATAGGGGAAAGTTGTTAAAGTGGAATAATGACCACTATTAATATATAATTATTTATAACAATAATCTAATAGTACAAAGATATAATTTTAAATAGAAAATTACGAATTCAAAATTTATTTTCTTTGAAACTACCAAAATAAGTAAATAAATGTTGATAATTAAAATTATTTAGATATTATAAGGTTACGAATGAGCATAGCATGATTCTCATATTAAAAGGTCATAAACTTGATTTTTGTCAATACCTTTTCAGTTGAGTCCATCACACAGAATGATTTATCTCTCATATGTGGTTTGTGAGATACTACACAAGAGTGAGATTTAGCTCTTCCACACTATCGAGTAGCGACTGCAAATTTTTTTCGTCACTCAAAACTAAAATTTGATCATTAAATAATTTAGTTTTGACACAAATTACGTACCATAAAGCGTCACGATCCATTTAGTTAAATGTTGCTTTCAGATTTCATTTTTGGCACCAAAACTACGACTCTACGAGGAAGCTTTATCATCAGAGCCAATCAACATTTAAAATGTTCCATAGACATTTAACTATATATATATAAAAATTTCACAATGGAGAATTTGTGTGAGTTGTCTAAAGTAATAGATCACCCTAATTGCAAAATTGCGAGATCAATATTTGGAGAGTGGTTAGAGAGATCCATCGCTTTGATTGCTATAATTTTTTTTTTTATATTAATCTAAATCAGCTACTCTAGTCATAATGTAACTAAGGTATTCTCATCATTATGTCTAAATCAGCGCACTACTAGTCATAAAATATTTATCATAATCAATAATAGTGTATTTTCTAACCAAACCAAGCCAGTCATTCTCGTCACTATATAAATATGTAAATTCACACACAAAATAATGTGGTGATATTCTAGCATTTGTTTTCTCCTTTGGTTACATGTTTTTTCAAAGATATTTGGTCATTTATGGACAATGTTGTCTTGACTTATGAATATAATGGTTTGGTCCCTTTGGAAATGCGCAAATTATATCGTGGACCGTGGTCCACAATGCATTGTGGACCGCGGTCCCAAAACGACGTCGTTTTGATTAATGAAACAGACGGATGAATTCGCGTCACTCACTTTCTTTTTATATATACTGCACTTTCTTTTCATATATACTGCACTTTCTTTTCAACACAACTGCAGTTCCCTTTCAACACAACTGCAGTTACTTTTTGATATAACTACAGTTGTATATTATCGAATGAAATTATAGTTATATCAAAAAGTAACTGCAGTTGTGTAGAAAGGGAACTGCAGTTGTGTTGAAAAGAAAGTGCAGTATATATGAAAAGAAAGTGTAGTATATATGAAAGAAAGTGCAGTATATATGAAAAGAAAGTGCAGTTGTGTTGAAAGGGAACTGCAGTTGTGTTGAAAAGAAAGTGCAGTATATATGAAAAGAAAGTGTAGTATATATGAAAAGAAAGTGCAGTATATATGAAAAGAAAGTTGGCGCGAATTCTTCCGTCTGTTTCATTAATCAAAACGACGTCGTTTTGGGGACCGCAGTCCACGATATAAGAACTGTTGGAAATGATATGGTAACATGTAGTAATTCATGGTCAATCATGCGCGTGCACACGCATAGGGATTTTGCTTTTCATGCCACATGAAAAACAGTCCAAAGAGGGGAATCAATATTTTCCACAATAAAATTCAAAATAAAGTGAGTGCCAAATTTGATCAAGTATAACAGGTATACTCATTAATCGAAGGTAGTGAAAACTTTTTTTTTTTCCCTAGAATAAACTTTTTCAGTTACATTTTGATATAACTACAGTTTCATTCGATAATATAAAAACACAAAAGTGAAACTGTTATTCAGTATCTTTTCATATACACTGCAGTTACATTTCAACACAACTACAGTTACATTTTGATATAACTACAGTTTCATTCGATAATATCAAAACAAATGTAAGGCAGTATCTTTTGGAATGAACTGTAGTGTCAATTACGGGGCTCCGTCTCCCACTTACTAAAACGACGTCGTTTTGGGACCACGGTCCACAATGCATTGTGGACCGCGGTCCACGATATAAGAACTGACCAAACCTAAAACTTAACAAAGACAAAATTACGTGCAAACAATATAAAAGGGTTAAAATAAAATTCCCACGGTGCATACTCATGAGAAGCTAAAGTCACCACTCGATTGCTTTAACCTTCCCAAAAGAAAAATTCAAAACCTACAAGTATATTCACCATCCTTCAAGACTTGTACCCAACTCTCACCGGAACTAACAATATGGGACTACTTTGGATAATGTATCCTCATGACCAAAAATTGCATGAAAGTAGGCAAATAACGTGATTGAAGGCCTCTTCTCATCCATATTTATATGGAGATTGATTATTTAACTTTCTAGACAAAGAATCTATGTCAACTAAGGGTGTGTTTGGTTCGAATATGGAAATCAAAATAGGAATGGAAATTAAATACTTTGTAATTGAAATGAGTTTTGGTGAAAATATTTTGCATGTTTGGTAGTAGAGTGGAATTAGAATGATTATCAATAATGATGTTTGGTTATGTAAGATCCTATAATTGGAATAAAGGTTTTAAAAATATAAAAATAAAAAATCAAGGCGAATTTTGTAATTATAAGGAAGTCAATGAAATGAGGAGGCGACGCAATGAATAGGCGATAAAATGAGGATGGATAAGGCCGAATTAAAGAAATGACACCTGATTTACAATATGTAATGAGTTCTGTAATTATAAGGGAAGTCAAATTCTATACATGTGTTTAATGTTTTAAAAAGTTATCAACCAAACAATGTGAATGAAAATCATTCACATTTCTTATGTTTAATTCCAACACACCCTAAATCTTTATCTCCACATCAATGGTAACCATAATGTTATATGCAAAAAGTGCCAATTGCACTTTTATGCAGAGTGATTGCATGCTTGCAACATTTGAGCTCAACTAAATTTATGGATTCCAGAAGTATTTTGGGGTATTGATTCACAAAGGCTGAGGTGTTAAGCACTAGTTAGGATTGATTATTGCAAAGTTAGCTAAATCGCAACGTATGAAAACAATTAAGTTAAATATAAACTAAATGTAACTAATGAAGAGCGATAAATAAAATGTTTCGAAGGCAAATGACATCGATTGGTATAATATAATGCCTATCATGAGCTAAACTAAGGTAAAAATGCAGTTTAATCTCTCACAATGAGAGAAATTGCATCTAAAGCTTGAATCTTGTACTTACTACCTTCTTATTACAAAATAAAATGTAACCTACTCCTAAACTATCAAGAAATTCCTCTTTGTTGACTACATTTTGGAAGAAATCCCTATTACTGTTACATGAGAGTGTGCACTGGGAAAAGAACATGGGTAATGGGCTCGACCAAAAAAGTGTTAACAAGAATTGAACTCATAACCTTTTAGTATAAGAATCATATATACTTCACTCATTCACTCACCCTTCGGGGCTATCATCCCAACATTCAACACTATAGAAAACATGTTCTAAGCTCCCCATCAAAAACATGAGTTGTGTCTTTGACTTCTTCTCCCAAAAGATTGAATCTTCAACCCCAAGGAGCCCTCACGCCCCGATTGAGCTGCCCATGCGGACACAACTGGCCAAATCTTTACCTGTTCTTCAACATTTAATTTATCATAACATGAAGTTTAATTATTTTCTTTCACCGTTGATTCGTTGAAATCAATTTCCTAACAAATAATATAAACATGAAAGTTTTTCAATATATATATATATATATATATACACACACACACATTAAAGTTGGAAAAAAAATTGGGAAAAATAGATTGATGAAGAAATTTAATTGATTAGGGCACCAAAGGGTGTCTAAAATGGTAAAATCAGTGGAGCTATGCCCAAATGAAAGCTTGCTTTGGGGTGGTACCAAAAGCAAAACTCTTCTTTAATACTTTTTAAGCTTTTAGGACAATCTCTTTTTCTTTTTTATTTTTTGTGATGTTTTCCCAACTTTTTCCCAAACGGTCCTTTGGAAATATTAAAATACCAAGAGCAATAGAAGCCCTAATATCTTGAAAAGGATCAAATATTCTCCACTTTGGTGATAGAATTTAACCCTTTATCCATATCCTATCAACTTATATCAAAATAAAATGCATCCAAATTATACTACAATAAAAATATCCTATATTCATAATTCATGTCCCAATTTTAAGGTTAAGAATGGAAGTTTTAAAATGATTTTTATTTAGGGTATTTTAAAAAAATAATAAATATTATAGCAAGAACCTTGCATGCTTTAATCAAAGAGTAAGGCAATAGTTATACCATGGATTCGGGTACACATTGTAAGGTGGAATTGTGCCAATTTACATACTGAATATTCACAATTTGTATTGTAAACATTTAATATATAAATTGTGAACATTCAGTATGTAAATTGTGTATTTTGGACTGCCGACCTAAGGTAATATAGATTAGAATATACTCTCTTCGTTTTATTTTATGTATTTAATTCAATTAATGAAGATTGAATTGAATTATATAAATTTATTATTTTATTTAATTTAATATTAGTAAATAAATTTCGTGCGTGCATTTATTTAAAAACTGAATTAAGAGTTATGTTTTTAGACAAAACTAGTATGCTACTTTCTCAACCTATTGAAGCACAAGGGTCAGTATTGCCTCTACTGAGGCTCGAACCCACCACCTCCCGTATAAAAGAAAGGGTTTGATGCCACTGAACCACAAGGTCCTTAGCATTTTTAAGCGTTTAAAATAATTAAACAGGATAGTAATTTTGCATGTTTGGTAGTAGAACAGGATAGTAATTTTTATTTTTTTTGATATACAACAAAACCGAGCAAAATGACCAAAGAAATTAAACAACTTAAGGTCGTACAATGACGACAATATCAATTAACAGCACTGTTACAAAAATTCCGCTTAGGCGCCGATTAATCTTCGCTTAGGCGCTAATTAAGTTCCAGTCGACCGCCTGTCCGCCTAGCGTATCACCTTAAATGGTGGTCTAGGCGGCTAGCCGGCTAGGCGACCGCCTAAGCTCCGCCTAGGCCGCGTAGGCGCTAATTGTCTAGGCTTCCTAGGTGCTGACTAGACCTCCTAGGCAGATATTAAGCCGTCTAATCGGCCGATTAACTATTGTTCTTTTTTTTTAATGGATTATTTCACTCAAAATAACATTGTTTTGAGCGAAATAATCCTAAATTGTACAAACTCTAAATATTTTTTAAGTTAATATTTTAGTATTAAATATTAAAGTATTATATAATTTAGGGAAAATGGTCAAATAAGCCCTCCAACTTTACCTAAGAAGTCAATTAGTCCTCTAAACATTATAAAATAGCAATTAGACCCATTAACAATGTATTTTGGTGCAAAAAAAAAATTCAAAAATTGATTAGTGATCACAAGTCACTAGGATTCCGGTCAAATTTTCGGCGAAATTTCTAGCACAAAAGTCACCGGCGACCATCTACGGTCGCCGGTGAATCACAGGAGAAGGCAACCACTGGGTTGCCTTCTCCGGTGAGGAGGCGACCCAGACGGTCGCTCCTCACTGTGAGAAGGCGACTGTCTGGGTCGCCTTCTCACTGGAGAAGGTGACCCCATTGGTCGCCTTCTCTCACTGGCGACCGTAGATGGTCGCCAGTGACTATTGTGCCGGAAATTTCGCCGGATTACGTCAGAAATTTGACTGGAACCCTCACAGGTCACTAATCGGTTTTTGGACTTTTTTGCACCAAAATACATTGTTGATAGGTCTCATTGCTGCTTTAAAATGTTTAGGGGCCTAATTAACTTCTTAGGTAAAATTGGGGGGCTTAATTGACCCTTTTCCCTATAATTTATAATTATTAGTCTTTATAAAATAAAAAAATACTTAAACAATTTTTTTAAAAATAAAAAATACACAGGCACCTAGGAGCCGATTAATCCCGCCTAGACGTCCTAGACACTCCCAAAACGTTTGAGTAGCGCTTAACGATTTTTTCAACCATGATTAACACTAACCGCTTCACAACTTCAAGGGGTGTTAAAACTACGAATTGTGGGAGTAGGAATCATATCGTGTCACCAAATTAAGAACGATTTTTTTAACAGTTAAGTTCCCTTAACTGTGTCACGAAGTAAGAATGCTAGTATCATATTCATTAGGAATATAGGGTAGGCTATAGATCAATAACAAAAATCGTTATTATACGTATTCAATGTTATTTATTTAATCAATTTACAAAAAAAAAAAGTTATTAGACACAAACAAATACACAAATTCAAGAGAAACAAATTTAAAAAATAGTTAATTAAGCAAGTACATTCTAATTGTACTATATATATAAATATAAAATAAAGTTTACTACAAATAATAATAATATGATGAGAGTAGGTTTGAGCCTCAGTGAAGGCAACTGTTGACTCTTTGTGCTTCAGTAGGTTGAGAAAGTAGCTATAAACAAATACTACATTGTAACAGAGTCAGTAGTACTCAAAAAATAATAATAATGAGTTAATGCCCTATGAGGCCCTTCGAGTATAATGGTTTTGTCACGTTTAGTCTTAAACTTTTAAATTAACTACCTGTGGTGCTTTGACATTTAAATAGTTATCATCCCTGGTCCAAGTAATTATCCATGAGCCTTCAACTTTCAAAATTTAACCAGCTCTATTCCTCTTAAAAAGATAATAACTGGTTAAAATTTAATAGTTGGAGGACCATGAATGATTAACTTAAACCATGAATGGTGACAATTTTAAAATCGAAGGACCACTGTTAATCAATTTGAAAGTTTAGGACTAAATGCGATAAAATCATTATACTCGGAAGACTCCAGGTGACATTAATTCTAATTAAAATTATTGAATATTGTAAATTAGAGAAGATAATTTTGCTTGATTAGAAAAAAAAAATTATAGGAGTGAAATTGAAGTAGAGTTAAAATAGTAGGGGTGGTGGTAGTATTTAATAAAGTATGCACATGTGGGCATGGTGTGAGGAACAGTTGCCATCACAGCTGGTCATCATATCAACTTTTCCTCATAATTAATCTCTTCCCACACTCCAAAAGCTTTCTCTCTCTACTCTCTCTCTCTCTTCACTGTCTTCTACACAGGAGAAAGAATGTCCTTCTTCTTCCATTCCTTTACCCACATATAAATACTCAAACATTTTTACATATAAATATACAAATATATCGCATACACACTCCCTTTCAGCTCGATTTTAGTTTTCTGTGTGTTTTTTTGTTTTTGTTTTTGGGCTGAATTTTCTTGATAAATACAACAGAGTGGGGGGTTTTTGTGGAGGTGATTGCAGATTTGTGTGTGTGTATATATAGGAGGGAGAGTGGGGGGAGTGAAAACAACATGGGTGGGGTGACGTCATCAATGGCGGCGAAGCTGGCGTTCTTCCCGCCGAACCCGCCGTCGTACAAGGTGGCGACGGACGAGGTGACGGGGCTGCTGCTGCTGGAGCCGTTCCCGCACAGGGAGAACGTCGACGTTCTGCGGCTGCCGACGCGGCGGGGCTCGGAGATTGTGGCGCTGTATGTCCGGTATCCGATGGCCACCTCTACGCTGCTCTACTCCCACGGCAACGCCGCCGATATCGGGCAGATGTACGAGCTCTTCATCCAGCTTAGCATTCACCTCAAGGTGAATCTCATGGGGTCAGTTTCTCTTCTTTTGCTTTCCGGTCAAGCTTCTTCCTTAAATTCCGCAACAACGAAACAATATATATTCCGCTAATTTGGGGGATTTTGCTTATTTAATTAGTAAATTAGTTGCTTTCCTTGGTAAAAAAGGTACTGAATGGACGGACTGTATTCTCTCTCACTTTCGAATTATTTAATTTATTTATTATAATCGAAATGTTCACTGAAATTTTTGGATTACAGACAGATATGAATGGTTTAATTTTTTTGTTTTTTCCTGGTAATAGCGTATTCCAGATTGGGACTAGTTGATTTTGGGGCAAGCTACGGTTTATCTCTTTAGATCTATTCATTTTTTGGGCGATATTGTGCAGAAAGGTCAGAGCTAATTGGGGAGCGATTTGGCTACATTTGGTAGATGTATTGGATTGGATTATAATAAGCAGGAATTCTTTTTCTTTTTGCGTGGTTATAAGAGGCATCTAGGTTGATTTTGAAACGTGTGATGTGGTATTGGTACAGTTTTGGACTTCTAGATGATAGTGGGTTCACGAGCATCACAGATCAGCTAGTAGGTTTGATTTTTGATCATTGCTTTCAAATGTAAGGTCAATGATAAATGTGGAAGTTAAGGTGAATCAACATATTGCACCGAGACGTGGCTGGTGTGTGGATTTTGGACATTAAAATTTGGGGATTGTATTCTAGCCCACAAAAGGCAAAATCCATTACCCCGGCCCAACAGGATTTGTGGAGGTGGTAAATCGTGACTCAGTGGCCCATTAGGTGGGAGGACCAGTGCTGGGTGCTCACAAGGAGCCCACCACATTGGGTGTGACTCATTGACTCCTATACTGCGGTTGCCAAGGCTCGATCCTTTGTCCTTGTCCTCCATTTGTCACTCAAGAACCAACTGAGCTAGCCGTGTTGGGTGTAGGATTTTATTCTGCCTATATGGAAAGGTGTACTTTGTTTTAAAAATTGATTGAAGGAATGATAAATGATGATCTAATTTAAAAAAAATAAAAAATAAAAAAGTTAAAAAGGTCATATCTGTTCTGCTGTTAGCTCCTAGTGTCTTCTCTGGTTGAGTGGGTACAATATAATATGGTAACTTGTGGATGTTGCCATTTGTTTTGCTTTTACCTGTTATTCTGAGAGAAGAATCGGATGGAAATTTTAGTTTTCAAGCCATAAGTGATATATTAGTGGATTATAACAAGTTGGCATGTGGTTTGCCATTATATTTAAGAACATTGGGAGTACAAAATTGCAAGATCCCTTATGAAATCTAGGCTTTTTTTCTCTGGTATTGTACAAGTTGATGGCTGAAATAGTTTTCAAGCCTAAAGCCCATATGAACTAACTGATTTACATTTTTTAGTCATAGTTTTTCAAATCCTATCTTATGTCCCTTTATTTGTAATCTTTAGGTTAGGCAGTTGGTTGAGCTCCGTTTCATGTGTCCTATAGGTTTACCATTAAGCGATTGACAAATATAATTTTGCTTTTCAACTCAAATAGTATGATAGTTTTGGATAGAACAAATTTTCAGGATGGGCCCTCTGTCCTCCTTGTTAAACTACTCTGCATTTAAGCAAATCCTAAATACTGCAAACAGCCTACAACTATTTATAAGAGGGAAAATGGACTTTCAGGATAGGACCTCTGTCCTCTTTGTTAATGGATGCCTTTATGATGATTTTATATTGGCTTTTTTTGGGTGACAAGGGAAACCCATAGTCGCTATTCGAGGGTGTGCACTAGTTAACATTTGCCTTGTGACTCTAGTCGGCAAAGGACCACAAGGAGGTAAACCGTCTAAGGTTGCCCATAGCTGACTGACTCAAACCAAAAAGCCAATAGGTGGCTCCCGCTAGGAGTCAAACTTGTATTGGCTTTAAGATGATACATAAGGACTCAAGTCTATAAAGTTTGCCAAAACTTCTCAAGTGGGATCGCCATTCCTCTTTACATGTTTTCGCCCAATCATAGTTTCATCATGCTGAAGTTGAGAGTGATAAAGTTACCACCAGTCCACCACTTGTTATTAGATGGGAAATGGTGTACTTAACTACACACACTCTATTATGATGTTCAAATTGCATAATGACAGTGTTCATATTCTATTTCAACGATGTTTCAATTGTAGCAAACATGAACATCAATTTAATACAATTTGAACTGTCATAAAAATAATTTGAACACCATTGTTCTAGAAGCTGAACATTAATGCTACACAATGTGAACATCATTAACATTGTAGTAGAATCTGAACAGTAATGTTATACCTAGAATTCTAGATAGAATATAGATAGGTTTGCCATGGCTTGCCTATAATTTGTTAGGTCTCACTGTACTTGCTGAATTAGATTTTCTGGGGAAGTATTTTGGGTGTTAGTGAAGTTTGAAGAGGTATGAATTGCTTATTTGTATAGTGGTGGATAAAAGGATAGAGGTTTAGGCATTCCACATGTCTGTATAATTAGTCTGCATCCGTGATAACAAATTAGCAATTGATGATTCAGTCAACATTCCATCTATTGCAATTAGGTTGTGCCTTAGCTTCTTATGGCTGAATATGAATATCGAATTTTAATTATTGCTTTGTTAAAGGTAAATTCATAAATGTTGTCTGTAATGTACTTTATGCCTTACTACCACTATTGTTTGCCAACTGTAATATACAAAAAGGATAGGAAAACACAGCCATAAAATTATGACAACTGAATGCATCTATCTTCGTAACTGACAATATATAATGCGATAGGCAACAGTTCTTCGCATGAGACTCCTGGATTAGCAAATGTTTTTGTCAGTCATGGTTGGCTGTTCTAGGCATATCTATTTCTCTCGTATCTTTAACAAATTGTTCTTGCGTATTTTTTGACCAATGCAGGTATGACTACTCTGGCTACGGGCAGTCCACTGGAAAGGTGGGTAGTTGCAAAAAACTTGGGCAATAAAATTTCCTTTTTCTTTCTGAAGTTCTAAAATTCTGCCCAACATTTCACTGAATATCATGTTTTGCTTTTGCAGCCAAGTGAGCAAAATACTTATGCAGATATAGAAGCTGCTTACAAGTGTCTTGAAGAAAGCTATGGTGCTAAGCAGGAGGATATTATCCTTTATGGCCAATCTGTTGGAAGTGGCCCTACTGTGGACCTTGCCGCTCGTCTGCCTCGACTAAGGGCAGTTGTTCTGCACAGTCCTATACTTTCTGGCTTAAGGGTCATGTATCCTGTGAAGCGCACATACTGGTTTGACATCTACAAGGTAAATGCTTGTGGCTTAGTCTACCACCTTCACTTTACAGTTTCAACACCACTTTATGCTCTTGCTACTGCATTTTATATGAATGTTTAATGTTTCACTTTGTAAATCTTTCAAAGAAAAACTTCCACGAGGATACCATTTTCTAAACACATTTGATGGTGATGCCTGCAGAATATTGACAAAATCCCGTTGGTGAAATGTCCAGTTCTGGTTATTCATGTAAGTATATATTGATCTTTATTTAAAGTCCATTAAACATTTGTTCCCTAGGCTTTTTCGTGTAGTGTATGTATGTCTGTTTCTATGGCTTCTAGAATCAATTAAGACTAGGAACAGTTATATAGTATAGACGCAAAAATCTCACATAAACATATGGATGTAATAGGATTCCATGCAACTAGGAGGATCAGAATAACTGAGATCCATCTTTTAACCATATTCTACAATTGACGGGTCTTGAAAGTAGTAGTAGCGTTATTCAAAATAGCGGATACTAGGTTTCCTTCTATTTGAATGAGAACCATGTGTAAATTCATGTGCTTAGAAACTGAATACTATCTCTTGAGCCTTAATATTGCCCATCTTACGGGAGGGGGCTGTAAATCAGAAGTTTTCTTGAGCCACTTTGTGTCTCTTCAAATGAAACATCATAACAGAAATAGGGGAAAAATTCATCATTGGAGGGAAAATTTCTTATTATTTGCAAGAAAAAAGTTCAAAAATTCCATTTTAACAGGTCCCTAACAACTGCTAAATTACCTTATGTTCGAAGAAAAGGTGACATCTTGGATTGTTCCTATGATAGTGGCTGCTGCCACACACGAACGTACCATACTTGATTATGGGACATTTACTGATTTACACTAAAGGACCCTCAGAATTTGAACTTTTGTACAGCCCCTTCTATGGCTACCCTTTTGAAGAGAAGTTGGGTTGGCTCAACAGGGAGAGGGAACCTTAATAGAACAGCAACCCAACCCCCTGCTGGCCAATGTTGGGTGTCATCCGAGTTGTCTTTGTCTGTCTTGATGAGATATAAATTTAAAGTAAATTTCATAATGTTTATAGAAAAAGCATATTAACATTTAATCTGTTGTTTTGCTATGTTTGCAGGGCACTTCTGATGAAGTAGTTGATTGCTCCCATGGGAAGCAGCTCTGGGAATTATGTCAAGAGAAATATGAACCCTTATGGCTAAAGGGTGGAACCCATTGTGACCTGGAACTATATCCAGAATACATTAGACATCTGAAGAAGTTTGTATCTACAGTTGAGAAGCCACCTTCACAGCGGAGTATCTCAAGGAAGAGTGTAGACCGACCTGAAAATTCGAGGAAGAGCACAGATTGTTTTGAAGCCCCAAGGAAAAGCACAGACAGGAGAGAAAAGCCAAGACGAAGCACAGATAAACCTGAAAAGCTGAAGAACTTCGAATACAAATTCTCCAATGACGAGAAGTTCTCAAAGCTGAGGATGCCTTTCGACCAGATGGAGAGATCGCGGAGGAGCGTGGAGATTTTTGAGAAGCCCCGTAGAAGCATTGACCAACAAATGGAAAAGGCACGGAAAAGCGTGGATTGGTTGGATAGGATTCGCGTTGGTTGAGCGCGAAGAGAGACAATGTAAATTCGAGCACACGTACGTACGGTATTTTAGTGGTTGGGGGGGAAAGGATAGAAGAATTGAAAACGATGATGATTAACTTGTTAAGATTGGTGTCTTCCTTCTTAGCTTCTTCTGTAATTGGAGTATACTTTGTTGTTTCTATGGTGTGGGGAAAAAGAGAAAGAGAAAAAGATGGGTGAGATGACATTGTTACTACACAGATTAAGCAGCATGTCTTGCATTGCATGTGTTGATAGAGACAGAGAGAGAGAGAGGCAGACAGGGCAGGCTTGTATAGGAAATGTTTTCTGAAACTTGAGAGTGCCATTTTCCTAAGATTGCTTTCTTTCTTGAAATTCCCTTCTTTTAAAGAATCTGTTGCCACTCATGTTTGAAAATTATTATTGCTTATGCATTCTGTAGTTAAGTTTCTGTCTACAAATTTGGCATTATTTTTTTGCTTTCTCTTCACTTCCATTCCCTTCCTGTGCTCTTCCTCTATGCTACTTTTCACCAAAGTATAGTACCTTATGAATCTCTGCAAGACTGCAATACAGCAGCTTTGGTACAATGTGACAACTATTTTTCTAAACAAAAATTGTACTTCTGTTTTTCTGAATCATTACTTCAATAAAGGATATGGCCATATGATGTATTAGATTAAACTCATTAAAGCATCTATGTACTGATAGTTAAGTTCAGTTGGTTCTTGGGTAGTAGATTATGGACAAGGACGTAGAATCGAGCCTGACAATTATAGTGTGAAAGTCACATCGTATGTGATTAAAAATTTTGTTGGGCCGGCCAGGGTGTGTGATTGGGATTATTCCTTGGTACCCGTGCGTGTTAGGACGGTTGAAAATGGGCCCGCAATGTGGCTGGAGCCCGGACTGACCTCCGCCGACTCCTCACGATTGCCTTCTTGACTGTTTCTCTTACCAAGCTTCTTGGAGGGCAGCGCTTGTAGGTTCTTTAGTAATTGTCACGCCCCGGCCTAATCATGGGGGAATCGACCTACCGACCCAATCCCAGCGGTGGCACACAACACCCTAGGAACATTAGGCACATGGCTAGGGCTCCTTGGGCCTTGGCCTGGGCCCGTGCATGGGTTCCATGTGCCGTGCATGTCGTAAGGTCAGAACTTGTCCCCTCATTTACCTTATAAATACCACATTTATTATGGAGATATTGACTTTTGGTGACTTCTATACACTAATCGTATGCTCGGGAACATATAACCCACTATCACGTACTTCGAACTTCAGGACTTAAATCAACAGACAGACCATTCAAAGACCGCCGCTCGGTATAACCTCATACCTTTACATATTCGGTATTCGTAGTGAGCCCCCTATTTACCACATCATTTTTGGCGCTGTTCATGGAAACTGTGGGGCAAGGGATTTCTTGTGAACCAAAATCTATGTCTTTTAAGTGATGAGAAACAGTTTTTAAAGATTAAATAGGAATGATATTTTCATATGACTTTTGGGTGAAGGGGACAAGAGGACAACTAGAGTACAGCTGTGAAAGTTGACTACTTTGCTTGGGATGCAAGTCCTTGTTAAAAAACAAATATGAAGATTCTGCTTGGTGCCCAAGCTCTAAGTTCCAACTCCAAGTTCCCTTTAAATATTCAAACTCAAACACCCCAAAAACATCAACACCTCCATCTATTCTTTGAATAAATTCTTTCTTCAATTCCTTTTTGCTGCACTTTTGCCTTTACCCCAAATTCCTGTTCCCCACACACATGCAACAAGTTGAAGAACATCAACCCACAAATCCACCTTCCCCACCAAGAAAAAAGGCCAAAATCCAACAAAATGAACCATGCCCAAATACCCTCATTCACAAAATTAAAGCCCACCATGCCCAATGCAACTCCATCCTATTCCTCAACACTCCAAACCATTTGGTCAGCGGTGGAAGAGACAACAACTCAGATAATAATCACAACCCTTCTCTTAAAATATGGGACACACTCACTGCATCATTTGTTAACTCCCTAGATGGTTTCAACGGTTTTGTCTCTGCTGATCTTGCCTTTAATCCAACCAACAATCTCCTCGTGGCCGGGCTATCCACCCACAAGTTATGCGTTTGGGACTTGAACCACTCGACCCAACCCCGACGTACCCTAATAGGGCACGACCAAAAAATTTGTGCAGTGGATATCAGTCAATTCACAGGACGGGTCGTGATTGGGGCCGCGGCCAATAGTCACGTACTAAAGGCTTGGGACTTGTCCCGGGACCCCGAAATCGGGTCATCATGCTATCCTTGGATAAGTTCCTATACCTCCAGCCCATGCAATGCTCTTAGGTTTACCAAAGATGACACAATCTTTTGTTCCGGCCACGTTAATGGCACGGTGAAGTTCACGAATATAGACCGGTTTTTCGCACGGTCCATAGGCGAAATCGCGGCGCACACGCAACCTGTGACGTCCATTTGTGCAATGCAAGATGGGAATGTTGTGTTGAGTAGTGGGAGGGACAATGTGCACAATGTTATTGATGTTAGGGTCATGAAAGTTTGTGGGAAGTTGAAGAGCAAAGGTGTTAAAGTAGTGGCGAGGACGTGCGTGAGCCCTTGTGGGGAATACGCCGCCGTGGGCTCGACGGAGGGAGTGGTTTATGTGTGGTCGATAAAGATGGGGAAAATGGTGGGCGCTTTGAAAGGGCACGGTGGTCCGGTGGTTTGTTGTAGCTGGAGTAGCGGTGGGAGTCCATTGGCTTCTTGTGATAGTGATGGAAATATTTGCATTTGGTCTTGAGGTTTTTAAAATTTGTCTCTTTTTTAATTGGTGTAGTAGTGCAAACTTCAGGGAAAGTTTGATTAATGAATCCAGACAAATTTGGATTAATTGTTTTTTAATTGATATATTTTGGTTCAGTTAACGGTTAGAGGTTTTGTAAAATTTCAGTTAACCGTTAGCATATATTTGGTAGTTCGGAAAATGATTTCCAGAAATCATTTTTCAAACTTTTGGTGTTTGGCAACGCTTGGAAAATGCGGTTAACAGAAAACAACTTTCTTGACCAAGAAAAATGAGGTTTTTTTTTGGGAAAATGACTTCCGAATTTTTTTTCTGGAAGTCATTTTCCGGACTTGCTTCAACAATTTGTTGGCCAAAAAGACCACATCTGATCTATAGCTTTCGGCAGGTTTCTACCGAAAATCAGAGCTCTGGTTTCCAGCGAAAACTAGTTCACCGGACTTTTTTTAAACTTTTTGAAAGAAATATCATTATTTTATATATTATTATAATTATTTTATAGAGTCATTTTCATTTTTGGTCATACTGTTATTGGGGCATTGCCAATTTTAGTCCACTTCATTAATTTTTGCCACATTGCGGCCAGTCTTATTTAGTCCTGGCCACTTTTAGTCCACCGTTAAAATTTTTGTCAAATAACTGTCCAAAATAAGAGTATTTTTGTCTTTTCATACTTTGATAACCTCTTCTACCCTTTGTAGTGATTTTCCTTACACATTTTCATTCAATGAAGAGGTCCGGCGAAAGCCATGGGTTTGTAATGTGGCTCACATGGCTTTCGTCGGACCTCTTCATTGGATGAAAATGTGTAAGGAAAATCACTGCAAAGGGTCAAGGAGATGACCAAAGCATGAAAAGACCAAAGATACCCCTGTTTTGGATGGCTATTTGACGAAAATTTTAACGGTGGACTAAAAGTGGCAAGAACTAAATAAGATTGGCCACATTGTGGCAAAAATTAATGAAGTGGACTAAAATTGGCAATGCCCCAATAACAGCAGGACAAAAAATGGAAATGACTCTTATTTTATATTTTAAAAAAATAATTAAAATGTAAAATTATGCAATTTAATACGTTTTTCAGAAAATGAACTAAACACACAAAGACAGTTTTTCAAAATGCAACCAAACATTGAAAATGAAACTATTTTCCGGAAAATGACTCATTTTCCACAAGACATTTTCCAAAAGACATTTTTTCAGAAGTCATTTTCTTGCTTTTCAAATACACCCTTAATTCGATTCGAAGCTATAAGCTTATAACTCGTAGCGAATGCACAACTATATTATCCGCTCCATTTGTTAAAGACATGATGTTGGATTTGACCTTTCAAGTTTTCACCTAATAATTTCTCTAATCACCTGATGCTCGATTTGATGACCATCGACCTCTGCCCAAGCCAATGCTATCCAGAAATTCGAACATAATGCATAAATGGTAGTAAGGCTACATTCTAAGTTCTAACATTCAACAAGATTCAAACACATATCCCGTAGGATGCGTGAAGGCTCCACAATCCAATTAATCGTCTTTAATTCAGTTATTTACTGAACAAAGTATTCTATTACATGTAATACAAGTTTGTATACTTAGCCATTTTGATTGGGATTACCTCAAATAAAGTGTTTGTTACTCATAAGCAAAAATATAATACTTTTACATTTTGATTTTAAAATATTACATTTTTTTCCTCAAAAGTAACAAACACTTTAATTTATTCTTAATTAGTATTATATTTTCTAGTATAAATATTACATTTTCATATTGACCTTACTCGTCTCACGGATAAGGATCCGTGAAACCGTGAGAGTTACTCTTGCAATTTTAGTCCCTATTGTTATATAATTATCAAATTGCATTAACATATATGAGTTTATTTTTGTCATTTTGAATCAAACTTTACTTTTTAACGTTCGCGTGTAGAGAATATAATACAATTTTAACCATAGAAATTGATTTTAAATGAGAAAAATAACCGCATATATAAAAAAAAAAACTTTTTAATGGAGTTTAGTAATAATTATATAATACTAGGGCTGAAAGTACAACATAATATATACTCCGTATTTAATTGACTAAATTGCTTAAATCAATTAAGGGCAATTTAAAAAGTTTTAGATCAGATGACAAAATTGTCCTACTAATTTTTCATGGAAAACAAAATATCAAGAGGATTGAAAAAAATTTTCCGCATTCTTGAAAAAAAAAATTAGTAAATTTTTTTTTTCTTAAACCAAACAGAAACAAAATCTATTTTTTTTTTTTCAAATTTAAGACTTTTTTTCTTCTAGTTTTTCACTTTTTCATCCAACCAAAAATCCCTAAAGAGTGTCTCTTACGGAGCAAAACATGGGAATCAAGTTTCTTGATGCTCTTGTATTATACGGAGTAAATAATATTATCTTCTCCAAATGCTTAAAGCACCTCTCTTATCAATCATATACTATTATGAGGAAGACTTTTTTTTGCCTATTGTTAGAGGTAGTAAAGGCTAGGTAGCTACTATGGAGTATGTTTTATGTAATAATAGTAAGTTCTTTTATCAAATCATTATAGGTCACTAGATATGTGGGCAAATTATACCGTGCACCACGGTGCACATAGCAATGTGCACCACGTACGTAAACGACGTCGTTTTGAGCATTGTAAACTAACCGTCCGTTTTTTTGGAAATCACGTTTCCCGTTTCGGTCGATCTCTGTATTTATGTTAATATTCTGTGTACTCCAGGCAATCATTCTGTGTATTCTAGGCAACCGTTCTGTGTATTCGAGGCAACTGTTCTGTGTATTCATGTTAGGAACACATGTTGTGATGTGTTTGTGCATTCGGATGTTTAGGAGGATGAGTTCTGTGTATTTTGTGTCAATATTTTGTGTACTCATGTTATTAACATAGGTTGTGATGTGTTTGTGCATTCGAATGTTAGGAGGATGAGTTCTGTGTATTTTGTGTCAATATTTTGTGTATTCTGGACAAACATTCTGTGTATTCTAGGCAAACGTTCTGTGTATTCTAGATAATGATTATGTGTATTATAGATAATGAATTCCCTGTAGTCATTCGCATCCGCGTCCACTAACATCGAAACGACGTCGTTTACGTACGTGGTGCACATTGCTATGTGCACCATGGTGCAGGGTATAACGATTGAGATATGTCTGGCTATATATAGTGTAATGTTTATAGGTTCTCTTCGTACAATGTGACTTATAGAGTTCAAGTTGTTTTGAAGGTGATTTTACAAATGCAATTATCTAACTATTTTTTTTTTTGTGACGTACGACAACAACTTGCAATAACTATTCGAGGATATATAGTAGATAAATCTCGCTTTATTGTTCTAACTGGCGAAGGATTACAAGGAGATAAATCAACCTAGCTAGGTTGCCTATATATAGTTAACTGACTCAAAACCAAGAAGACGAATATAGACCGCTTCACTGGGAGTCAAATTTGAAATTTAATTTTGTGATTACTAAGTCAACCGCTAACTCTAATCTTTATACAATGCTGGGAATTGGTATGCTTGGAAAGTTTGATTTATCCTTTATTTGAAGTTTAATTAATCTTTTAGGCTATAGCAAGCTTCTACCTTTTAAAACTTTGATTTCCAATAACAACCCATGAGAAGACTTTGGATATAATCAATAGACAAGAAAAAGGCAAATTATATTGGCGTCGTAGTCCATATTGTAAGATCATCATTTATAATATATTCAATATTCATTAAAAAATGTATTGGATGTTATTTTTTAGATAATATATTAAAAATGAACACTAGAGTTTAAAATGACAAACAATCAAAAATATAGTAAAGCAACGGTATATATTTGTTCAAAATAAAATAAGAGTATGCAGTTATCAAATAAAAGAATTAATTAATTAAATGCTCATGTGTAACAATTCAACGATTAAGCATAGAAATTAAGTATATAAAAGAAATGTTAAGACCCTCTGGTGTAGTGGCACTAGGTTGTATTCCCATATAGGAGGTTGTAGGTTCGCCTCTTAGTGGAGGCGATATTGACTTTTTGTGCTTCAGTAAGAAATACTGCATTGTAATAGCGTCTACAGTATTTTAAAAAAAAGTATATAAAAGAAATAAATTATTAATTTATAAAGCAAATAAATCTAACTAAAAACTAATTAAGTAAACACTTAAAAGCTAAACTTTAAAGTAATTAAATATTTAAACCCTATCCAAATAAATCTAATTAAGTAATTAAATGTGCTTAGTAGGAAATACAACATTGTAATAAAGTCAATAGTATTAAAAAAAGTATATAAAAGAAATAAATTATTAATTTATAAAACAAATAAATCTAACTAAAAACTAATTAAGTAAACACTTAAAAGCTAAACGTTTAAGTAAATAAATATTTAACCCTATCCAAATAAATCTAATTAAGTAATTAAACATTTAATGGATGTTCATTGATTACTTGTTGGAGTGCTAAATTGTTAAGTTGGAGAACCATTGAATGAAAATTTTAGAGGTCAAGATTTTACTTTTTATTTTTTCCTGTCGGGCTAATCGAGTGAACCCAAAAACCTAATCGCAGTAAGCCAATTAGCCAAATTTCGACAAATTACTGTGTGGTCCACCTAGCCATGAATATAAGTTACATTTTCATTATGTTAAAAATACATTATTTTTGTACTCAAGTACATTATTTGATAGTATATATATAAAATAATGTACTTTCAGTGTACTCTAAAATAGTATACTTTATATACAAAAATAATGTATTTTTAGTATATTAAAAACATACTTTTTTATTTATGGTCCACACAACTGTGTGGACCATAGTCTATGCAATAATGATTGACAAATTTCTTATCGGGCTAATTTTTTGGACCCTAACGCATCAATTTCAGACTACAATTGACATTCCTATCTTTAGTTGTGGTCGGGGAAGAAGGGAGAAAACTGTGTAGGGCTATGCCCATTTAGGTTGTATGGCCCATTAATCTCTAGGACAATCACTATATCATGGACTATGATTCATCTTGTAAGGTAGATAATTAACCTAACTTATATTTTTAATATATTATAGGTACATTTTTAATACATAAAGGTTCATGTTTTAAAGATATTATTTGAGTACTGAAAATATATTATTCCGTAACATATTTAAAATGAATATTTATTCATTATCCACAATATAATTTGCCTCTTTGCGGTAGATTTATCTAGTTTCAATCATTATTGCACGGACCATACCACACAACTGTGTGGACTATAAATAAATAAAAATACATGTTTAGTATACTAAAATGCATTATTTGTGTACGTAAAGTGCATTATTGAGTACTGGAGGTATATTATTTTGTTTATTATCAAATAATATATACTCATTACACAAATAATGTACTTTTAATATATTAAAAATGTACTTTTATTTATGATTCACACAATTGTATGGACCATAGTCCATGCAATAATAATTCACACACAACTATGTGCACCATGAAGTCATGAACCACAAAAATTTGACCAACATGGGCCAATTCTTTTGGGCCATAATGAATCAAGTTTTGCCCCTCTTTTGGGCAGGTTAAATGCTTTAATCATTAATATTTTGCGCTCAAATTTTAGATGTTTGGCTAATCAATCGTTATATCCTGCACCACGGTGCACATAGCAATGTGCACCACGTACATAAACGACGTCGTTTTGATGTTAGTGGACGCGGATGCGAATGACTACAAGGAATTCATTATCTATAATACACATAATCATTATCTAGAATACACAGAACGTTTGCCTAGAATACACAGAATGTTTGCCTAGAATACACAAAATATTGACACAAAATACACAGAACTCATCATCCTAACATTCGAATGCACAAACACATCACAACCTATGTTAATAACATGAATACACAGAATATTGACACAAAATACACAGAACTCATCCTCCTAAACATCTGAATGCACAAACACATCACAACATGTGTTACTAACATGAATACACAGAACAGTTGCTTCGAATACACAGAACAGTTGCCTCGAATACACAGAATGATTGCCTGGAATACACAGAATATTAACATAAATATAGAGATCGACCGAAACGGGAAACGTGATTTCCAAAAAAACGGACGGTTAGTTTACAATGCTCAAAACGACGTCGTTTATGTACGTGGTGCACGGTATAATTTGCCTTGGCTAATTGGGTAGATTAATTATTTAATCTTTTCAAGTATTTTAGACCCCAAATTCTTCTTAGTCAAAATTATGGTATAAGTTATTAAATTTAGTGAGTATTATATGCATTTTGGTTATTTGCATAATAATATTAATTTTCTTAAATTTTACTACCCTATCCCATTTTGTATGTCTCGTCCCGTTATCGAGGTTTGATTGGATTATTTTTAATTCAATTTTTTATAATTTTAAGTTTAGTATTAGTATATAAATTTATATATTTAGAAATTACATTAAAAGTACTATTAAACAAAAAAAAGAGTTGATTTGGATAATAAATAGTAAACATGACAGGTAAAATGAGACTAATGCAGAGAATCAATATATATTAAGATTTAGTGGAGGCAATTTGAGAAAACTCTATTAAATGACCAATATGTAATTCAATAACTTGAAATTTTAAAGTGCACTGTAAACTTTAATAGAATATGTTAATGATTGATTAAAATTGTCACTTTGCACATAATTAAAGGATAAAATTTGTATAGAGTAATAGTTCATAGTCTCTCTCTTGACATGATACATTTCATTTGATGAATTAGTATTTGATAATAAGTTAGTGGGGTCTCAATTCATGACATCCAATTGTTATAAGTCATGTTAGGATGAATTTCAAGTTGGGGGGAAACAGAATTTTTAGGGGATCAAAAAATATTAGTGTTATGCATTAGGAAAAGTTAATGATATAATATAGGGTAAAGTAGGAAAAATAAAAATAAAAATACTAAAATAAAATTAATATGAATCATTCGTTACAACAAATAATTGGACCAACATTTTCTAGTTCTCGTTATAGGCCTAACTTTATTAACTCTTATTAGATTAGTATTACTATATATACTCCGTATAAGTTTTATAAATCCACATGATGTCATTCCCATATTTCTTTGAGACATAGTAGATTTTTATAGTTGTTTATGTTAGAATAAAACATGCATATATGTGGTCCTATGCTCAAGCCTAAAGGAATGGACAGGAAACATAGAAATCTAATATGCTACATTCAACATAAAAGGTGGTCCCTAAAAGGGTCAAGTTATACCTTAAGGTAAAATCATATCAAACTCATGAATATATGGTATTTGTAGTACATTTACATGTGGAATTCAAATGATATCCATCATGGTTGGTATAAGGTATTGTTGGTGTTTTTTATCCCATGATCAATTATAGGATTAACTCGATAATGTAAAAAAAAAAAAAAAAATGGTACAATAATTTTAATGTGAAAATCCAAGAAAAAAAAGTCACGGGTAATTTTGAATTAAGTCAAGTCAAAGATTTCACTATTTGATGTAATAGTACATGTACAACGACCATTTGACTTTAATTGGAAGTTACTAATGGTGCTCCATAGCTATAAAGAAGAAGTGGTCAGACCAATCAACTTAAGTTTCACTGTCAATGACAATGTGAGAGTTCAAAATTTACCGGGAACCCAGAGTGCTAATAGATCAATTCGGCAACAAATATTTGTACGCAAAAAGGTTTGGCTGTGAACATTGTTTTGTAATCGTTATATTATGGACTAGAGTTTATCATCTATATTGTGAATTTGGTACAATTGCTTTTAGGGCTTAATTTTTTTAACATGGACATTTTCTAGGCCTCTTACCAAGTCCTATAACCCATTTGCTTTTGGGTCACATAACTGATAACATAATATGTTTACTTCATTTATACATGAGTTAATAAAGAGGGTCTACAATTTTACTGACTTTGTATAATGTAATATTTATCACAAAGAGTCAATGTTTTCGATGAAATTCAAACGTATGATTCTACTTCACATTTGGGAGAGTCACATCTATGCCATTTAACAATAAGGTCTTTGGCAAAATCTAATTCTTTGTATTAACTCCAATCCATATATATCAAATGCAAGATGAGATAATTTACTAAATTTAGTCAAACAATTTAGTTATACTTTAGTTGACATAATCTAATTCTTTGAATTAACTCCGGGTCCATATTTTGTTTTGCAATCGTCTCTTACTTAGCTTATAGTGTATTATATAATTATATAAAGTATACAACAAAGTTAAATTGGCTTGGCTAAAGTCTTCATTATTAACAAGACAAAACACCAAATAAACTACAATTTTCTCAACTCCAAAGTTTCAAGAAACACTTCTCTTCAACTATTGACTATTGAAGTCATGAAGTGAATAGACCAGAGACATTGACCAAAATAACAACTAATCATGTCAAATATAAAAATTCAATGCGTCAACAACTTTAAAGTCTATAGCTTAAACGAAGTTATTGCAACGCTACCCTAATGGGTGGAGCCCAACCCTATATATGCAATGTTGGATTGACTCCTTAAATTAATTAAGTTGACCATCATGTTCTACATGTATGTGAAAGAAACATATATGACCTAGGACTTAGGAGGAGTTCAATAAATTTGCCTTCTATAAGAGCATCCTCAATTGTTCATGTTTTAGCACAAATTTTTAGGTTGCCAAATAAGAGAGAGGATAGAGAAAAACGTGAGAAAAAGAAAAAAGAAAAAAAAACAGACCTGACAAAAAAAAAAAAAAAAATTGTATTTAAGCGCCCAATTTGTTGTGCGTCTCACGCGATAAGGAAGCTGCCTTCACTGATTTGGTGGGACCCACGATTCTAAAAGAACTTGAATCTTTGCAGGGAGATCCAATTCATTCTCCCTCCTCCATCTTTCTCTTCCATGTAGCAAAAAAAAACTGCAACAATCAACAAAAAAACACCTATTGTAAATGCCCTAATAATATGCAACAATTCTGGAGGACCTACAATTTATGGCATATTGAGTAACTTTACCTATAAATAGTCTACATTATATATGTATTGAATGTCATTTTTGCATTATAATGCATGTTTGGTGAGAATTTTTTGTCATAATTCTTGTGCTTTTATGTTTGAGTGTTACATGCATTTGTATATCTAGCAAATAGCAATAATATCACATATCAAATACAATAATGCAGAAAATAAGTGTACTGTTATTCAAAGTCAGATTTGACCCAAAAGACTTTTATTAACCGTACCAAATATGTGGTAATGTGTACATAAAAGCAGGTGAATGAATAGAACAGTAAACCTAAAAGAGAAGAGTCTCTTTGACAGCTCCCTTATAGCTTCCAAATTTCGATGCTTGAAAGCTGGTCACTTTTGCAAAAGTTTGAAAAGAGAGAATTTAAAATGAATAAAAATTTAGTGTTTTTTTTTTTTTTGCAAACTAAAAATTTACAGTGTTAAATCTGGTTCTAAGTTAAAACTAAGGAATAGTGTAATTCAATTCTCAAACAGTACGTTTAGTTTACTGCAAAATATTTGAAAGGAAATAGAATTGAAATTTCATGGAATATAAATTTCAAGAAAATTGATTTCATTATTTGGTTTGTGAAAAAAATTAGTGGGAATATGAATTCCATTGTTTTGTTGAGTTTGAATAGTAAAAAAATAATGAGTATAAAGACAAATATATCCCTACACAATAATAACAACAACAATAATAATGGTAATTAAGAAAAGTTAGCGAGGGCATAATTGTCCTACTTGTTTTCCATGGAAAATATTTTCCATGAAAAACAAAATAGATACCAAGATGAACCAAACAAAGGAAACAATAATTTTCCTCAAATTCAAGACCGTAATTTGATATGACGAAACCGTACTTTCCTTTCTATGCATACTAGTTATCACACGCGTGTTGCACGATTAGTGTTCTTTAATTGGTTAAAGTAGTTATTATATAATAATGAGAGAGAAAAAATGCTAAATTAATAAAAATCAAAGAAATAGTCTCGATGCTTATATATTTTAATAAAACCTAACGAAATCGTTGAAATGTGGTTAAATACAAAGACATTTTAATCTTTTTTTATACAAAGTAGATTGAACCGCTATATTTTTTATGTTTTTTTTTTTGTTGAAAAAATCCATTATTGAAAACTAAAATGTCTTTGTATTTAACGATATTTAAACTATTTTGTTGATAAAGGACCAAAAATGGTCATGCTACAATAATACTAGGACCAAAAGTAGATGTTTTGATAAAAAAAAAATTAAAAAGAACTTAAAGTGGACTACCACCTATAAATCTAGGACTAAAAATGAAATTAACTCTAATTAATTACTCCGTATTATAAAGTTATTTAAAATGTATATTTAGTTCATTTAAAATTTTCATTATCTTTTTAAAAAAAATTCCAATAGAGTGCAACTAGATGCATGTACTCCTAAGTTCTACTCCATCACTTTTACTCCATGATGTAATGTACAAGAATATTTTTTTTTATGTGAGTCCCAATATAATAATAACTTGGGGTAACCCCAGCCAACTGGGTTGGTTAGCTATAGGCAATCTGAGCTGGTTTACTTCCTTGTAATCATTCGTAGTTAGAATCGCAAGGTAGAGTTTACCATATCCAATGCATACCTTCGAGCAGTGACAGAAGGTTTCCCTCGTCACACTAAAATATAATAATAACGCACATTCCCTGATATGACACTCAAGTCAAGCTCCTAGTTATACTACAAAAACTAACTCAAGAGTGAAGATTTGACCACAACTTAAATACTACGGAGTACTTTACAATCTCTTATAGAAATTACGTGATATCGTATTACTCTCACATCTCCAAGGACTATTTGATTAGGTATAATATTTCATTAAATAATGTAACTCTTTAAACATATACCAGTATACCACTAACCAATTCAAACGCTCTCTTAGGCCTTCCCCAATAGTTAAAGCTTTGGTGTAGATTTTGAGGAGTTTTTGTAAGTGTGATTAGGAAAAATGAAATGAGGTGGAGGAAAAAAAATTAATAAAAAAAAACAAAAACAAAATATGAAGCTGAAAAGTAAAGCAAAATATGAGGCGCAGCTCCCTTTTCAAGCAAGGGGCCCACCAAATACTGCAAAACACCCTCACTTGCCGGGAGTACTAATCCACCCTCTCTCTCTTCCCTCTCTCATCCACCGTGTCAAAAACTTTATTAAAACCTGTGCAAAACTAACTATTGGGAACAGCCTTAGCGTTTTCATTCCGAATGATTTACCTTTTCACCTTTGGTGTAATTTAATGCAACATTATTGGGCTGTTTCTTAGTTCATAATAGATAAGTAATTTAATGTAAAGCTAATGCTTTAGTCAAGCCAGAAATGGAAGTGGGGAAGCTCAATTATATTCCTCCGTTTGAGGTACTTTTTTTTTTTTCTTTTTGTAGTCTGTTTTCAACGTAAGACACGGCAGAATTGTAGGTACCTCTTTTGGGTGAGACAGTTGATTTGAAGATTTAAGACTGTTCTATATTCAAAGTCAATGATTAAATTCTTAATCTTTGATTAAGGATGAATGAATCTCTTCCACTCAACCACACCCTAAATTTCGGTTTGAGGTACTATGCATATATTATCTAAATTTGCTAAACATTGTTTTAAAATATTACGTTAATTATATTCTCTCGTACTCCAAAGAATATTAGCATTTTAGTATGACTTTTAACTTATATAAGAACAACTTACTCAAAAAAAATATTCAAGTCATGGTCATGGTCGCAAAATATGAACATTATTTTAGTATCTTATTTGACTTTATAAATTTAAGGCAATTTACTCAAAATGCAGTAGTTTCTATACTTGGAGAATATGAACAATTTCCTATCACTTTTGTCTTAAATATAAAAAAAGGGCTAGTCAAAAAGTACCATAGTAATATTAGCATTCTCAAATAATGTGAGAATAAAATTTTGGTACCACTTTTTGTCTTACATAGTTACATACATATCAAATTTTACTCAAAAACATACCATTAGTTTAGTGGTCCACGGATGTGTTTTGTCCACACAAAGTCTATCTAGTTCAAACACAATATGAGTTATGATACACATTTTATATATTTTATTTTATTTTTTAATGTGTTGATTGATAATTAGTTTTAGATGATGACTTATTTTATTTTAGCATTCTCAAAACCCCTTCTCAAGAGTGGTTGGAGGAGGTGAATTGCAAGCCCAGTTAGTACCCAAGTTCCTACTCTTGCTTGTACACTATGCGCATCCTATGTCGATGGAGCAAATTTTTAGGTGATTGGTCAAACCAACTAAACTAGTCTTGCGGAGCTGCAATATGGTCGTTTTATCTAGACTGATAATATATCAAGAATAAGATAAGCTTTTGGTTCACATTATATCATATCGGCCCTGTTTGGTAAATGGTTGTTAGTTGATTTGGTTAGAAGGTATGATTAGTTGATAATATTAGCTGATTGTAGAAAGTTGTTTGATAGATTAGCTGTTAGCTGATAGCTGTTTGGTATAATTTTTTTTCTCAAAAAGCTAATTGAAAATGTTGTTTTGAGTAGCCTTTTCAATTTTAGTATTTTGAAATTACAAAAAACATATTAATCAAACAACTAATAGTGGTCAAATAAGTTAAAATTGGTTGATAGGCTGTTTGGGGCCATAACTTTGAAATATGAATATCAAGATGTTATATCCCCTTATTTGGTTAGAAGGAATTGTGAGGCATCTTTCAGAGATGTGAAATATTTAAATTTGATTTTTAGGTTATATTTTGCCAGGTTCATGTGAATCTTATTTCTCTCAAATTTTTAAGTTTTGTGAAATTCTTGAAAACAATATATTATTTAAAAGAATTAATTTCATTTCTGGTCTTAGATTTATATGTATCAGTCCACTTTTAGTTCTTTTTTTTTTTCAGAACATCTCATTTTGGTCCTAGTATTATTATGACATGACTATTTTTTGTTATCTATCAACAAAACTGTTTAAATAGTGTTAAATACAATGGTGTTTCGGTCTATTCAGTTTTAAGTGTTAATTCTTTTTCCTTTTTTTTAGTCCTAGATTTATATGTGTCATTCCACTTTTAGTCTATCTTTTTTTTTTCTTCAAAAAATCTCGTTGGTCTTAGAATTATTGTGGCATGACCGTTTTTGGTCCTCCATCAACAAATATGTTTAAATGACATTAAAAATAATGTTATTAATCACTCAAAATCCTCTTTTTTTTTTCTTCTTGGTAATAAAATTTTTATCAATACACAAGTCTGCAAAATCTATTTAAAAAAAAAAAGTAATTGAAAAAATCACAAGCAAGTCTATTTCATGGCAAATCTTAAGTCTAGTGCATAAGTCTACTCCATAAAAATCCACAAGACTTGTGGTTCTATTACCAAGAAGAAAAAAAAAATGAAGATTTTGAGTTGTTAATAACGTCATTTTTAATGTCATTTAAACATATTTGTTGATAAATAACAAAAAAAATGGTCATGTCACAATAATGTTAGAACCAACAATAATGTTTTGAAAAAATAATAATAAAAAAATGAAATGGCACATATAAATCTATAACCAAAAAAATGACTTAATACTTAGAATTAAATAGACCAAAATGTCATTGTATTTAATGTTATTTAAACGATTTCGTTGACAGATGATAAAAAATAGTTATGTCACAATAATACTAGGACTAAATGATGAAGAATTTTTGAAAAAAAAAAAAACTAAAAATAGACTGATACCTATAAATTTAAAATTAAAAATGAAATTAAGTCTTATTTAAAAATATTGCTTGAAGTAATTGCCAAATAGTTAGCTTTGCCTTTGAGTGTCATTGGCTCATGGCTGCGATGGCATCTGCTTCTGTGGAAAAGCTTCAATGCAAACTAAATTAAATCATCACTACGCCTAATAATAATAATTAATATCCATGCCAGGCCATATTGAATTAGACACTTGCAGCACGCAGATATATTTATCATGTGGTTTGTTTTGGCATCACTAAAAACTTCATTTATGATCAAACAGGTAACTCATAAGTCTATAATAGGAAAATGGTTATTTTCCTGTTTACTTTTTAGTGTTTATCATTCAACGTTCGAATAAAATTCTTGGCTACTCATCAAATGAACTCGATCTTAAGTTGAATACTATCTAAAAATTAATAAGTGTGAATGAAAGCTATACTCTTTATTTATGTCTGTTTTTTTTTTCAATGTTACTTTTTTTATATACATTATGCTATAAGATCGAGTTGTACTTTACAATATTTTGATAAAAAAAATATCCATACCATTATAACTTCTGTTATCTTTTTCAATTATCATTGTCAAGCACACCCACTATATTTTTTTTTTTCTTCTTCAATGATAATAATATGTAGACATTATATCAATGAGTATTAAATAAGTTATTTCTTAAAATATAAATATCAAATTTATAAAAATAATTTACATTATTATTATTATTATTATTATACAATATTATAAATATCTAAAATCTAGATATAAATCTAAGATTTTAATATAGAGTACTAATATTGGCATCGATTTTTGTCTAATAGTGTACAGAAAATACTAGTTGATTATATAAGAGGTAAATATTTGAAGGTAAATTTAGAATGAAAGTGTAATATCTCTCTTGGATTATAATTCAGGCAAACATTTAGATTTATTAATCTAAGGATCATTTATGATGTGTTGGGATATTTCCACTTCACAGTATCACTCATTATCAATCTATCTCCATTATGAGATAGGACTGTATATCTCTAAAATACAACGGTACTTGGTATCCCAATCACATTCAATATTTCATTATTTTTTAGAGAAGAAAAAGATTCATTGACTAGGGTACATTTGAAAACTTGGAAAATATTTTCTAGAAAATAATTTTCAAAAAATGGCTTTTTTTTAAAAAAAAATATTTTAATTTTTGGTGTTTGATTGAATGTCTTTCATTTTCCTAAAAATGAACATATTATTTGTTGTTGCAATAATAATAATAATAATAATAATAATAATAATATTATTATTATTATTATTATTATATTATTATTATTATTATTATTATCATCATCATCATCATTATTATGTGGAGATGGTGATGGTGTGGTAGTAGTGGTGGTGGTGATGGTGGTGATGGTGGTGATGATGTGGTAGTAGTGGTGGTGATGGTGGTGTTGGCTTGGTGTTGGTGGCGGTGGTAGTGGTGTTGGTGTTTGTGATAATAATAATAATAATAATAATAATAATAATAATAATAATAATAATAATAATAATAATAATATGTAAACTAACTAAAAAATAAGAGGGGAAAGATAGATGAAAAATAAAAAAATCTGAAAAAATGTCTTCCGACAAAAAATTAAGATGACAATTCGCTAAATTAGGCATTTTTCGTTGACTAGAATATTTTCCTTTTTTATTTTCTTTGAATATCCAAATACTGAAAAATTCAGAAAATCACTTGTACTTAAATTTTGATATTTCAAGAGAATGAAACAAAATTGGATTTAATAATTATTCTCTAATATAATTGCGCATGCAAATGCCTATTAGGGTAGAAGTCTTGCGTGCATCCTCATGGCTTTATTTTAAAATGACATCCCCTAAACACTAGGTTGTCATTACATCTAGGCAATTGTATTGTACCATTAACCATTTACCCCAATCTTATTTTATCTTATTGAGTTTAAATCCCGTTAATTTCTCACTTTGTATTGCTTTAATTATGAGTTAATACCATTTGGAGTCTTCCGAGTATAATAATTTTGCTATATTTAGTCCTAAAATTTCATATTGACCACCCGTGATCTTTCGATTTTCAAATTGTTACCATCTGTGATCCAAGTTAATAACTCATATGGTCCTTCAATTATTAAATTTTAACTAGTCACGGTCCTTTCAAGAGGATCATCATGCAGGTGGTTAACTTGGATTACGAATGGTTAAATTTTGAAAGTTAAAGGATCATGCAGGTGGTAAACTTGGATTACGAATGGTTAAATTTTGAAAGTTAAAGGATCATGCAGGTGGTAAATTTGAAAATCAATGGACTACAGTGGTCAATTTGAAAATTTAGAACTAAACGTGACAAAATCACTCTGTTTGGAGGACCTCGTGTGACATTAACCCATGTAATTATTGTTGGTTGTTTATTTATATTCTCATCAAATCATTTAATTTAGTTGCTTAACTTTACTATTTCATGAATTTATTGTATAGATATGTTACACATTGCATGATTCGTGCCATAATTACTGGTCCCCAATGACACACCTTTATTTACCATTTTTTTTTTTTTGAAAACACCTTTATTTACCATTATTCACATGCCATTTCATTTCACACCACATGTTGCACCGTTCATTCATAAATCATAATCTTATTTGATTTTTTTTTTCTTTTTTTTTTCACCTAGCTATATATTTGGCATGATCATGCTCCATGGTTAAAAAAAAAAAAATTCATTGAGGCGAAGTGATTGTATGTTCAATAATATAGAGTAATTAGATACCCTAACTCTAAATAGCAAAATGCATCAACTCCTATAAGACCATCTCATGAATCTTTATTTGTTAGATGAGTCGTGTTCTTTATATGTATTACAGTTTTCCTCATAAGTAATTTTACAGCCATTAAATATTATATTTTGATTGAAAATTATTACCGTTTTTTCTCAAATAGTATCACACATTCCTCATATAATAATCAATTTATCACTGATTAATATATTGTTGCATTTTCTAGTATAATGTTACATTCTCATCTCGACTCTACCCATTTCACGAATACAAGACGATATAATAAGAGAGTCACCGAATAGTAAATTATAATATGGTGTCACCTTACTATATATAAGCATAAAATTTTAATACATGGTTTAATGATTGTCTTGTCCATGGTAACACTTTCATATTTAGTTATGTAACTAATATTAATTTGATCACATTTTGATATTAACTTTAGTGATCGTGTCAAATTTAATCATTTATCTACAATTTCATCTTATGATTGTTATCTCCAAAACTAAAAAGTAATTTCCACACATAATCTTCATCTATAGATCTCAAAATCCAAATTGAAATGTTAAAAACCAAATTTATCTAAAGTGAAAGTCAAAACGTATTCTTTATTAAGAACTAAATGTAGAAATATTACCATAATTTAAGACTAAATCATATATTAATTCTAAGCATATACCATGTGATACTATGGGTGGCACTTGACACTATATATAGCAAACACATTGAATACATATTATACTAACATGGTGCACAGTGTAATGCATGCCCAATGAAGGGTATTAGCGATGCTAAGTGATTGACCTTGACTCATTAGATGATGTCAAATATAACAGAGGGTTGGGGGTTGGGGGTTGGGGGTGGGGGGTGGGGTGGGGAGAGACCCCGACGGAGAGGACCTAAACTTGAACAACGCAGTGATCAATCACACCAATCATGTCCGGCAACGTGGTGGGAATGAATTAATTATTGAAGTTTCAAATTAAAGCAAATAATTATTTAAAAAAATTAGTTGATTTAAAGAACTAGATTTTAGAAATTATATAGGAAATAAAAATAGGGTAAAAAATAAATTCGATATTATACTAACATGGCAATTAAACTAACTTTAAGTGTTAGCTAGATTTATTAAAGAATTATGTATTTATGTGTAGATTAATGATCTTAGAATGTGTTCATTAAATATTTATAATTTGATACATTCTAACGCTCTATATGTTTTTTTGCAAACAAAAAAAAAATCAAAACAAAACAAAACCAAAAAAAAAAAAGAAAAAAAAAACACTCTATATTCTTTGTTCCCTCAAAATCCCTCCTGACATGGCTTATAACCATTGGGTGTCATGATTTGATTTACTCTACTCTTTTAGAGCTTAGTGTGTCAAGATTGAAATAAAACCTACATTTTCCTCTCGATTTTACTTCTAATTTTTTACTTCATTACGTAACAATAATTGATTGGTTCTTTTTTATATTTAATTAATACGTATATTTTACTTTTAATGTTTGATAGATAGGGCTGACTGATTCGTGGTATTCAATGAATAAACAAAGTTTTATTGTCGAGTTAAGATGTAAATATTAAGAATAGGAAATCAAAATGATAAAATAGTATTATTCTCAAAAAATTATATTCATTTTTTAGTAATATATTCTGAAATTTTATTTATTAAAATAATAATAGTACTCCATATAATTATGTCTACATATTATTTTTACATTATTATTGCTATGTTATATACTATGTCACATCAGCATTGATGTACCATATATATACTTATGATGTCAACTGCCCTTAACACATCCAAAGATTAATGCATATGGGTCCAAATTCGGGGCATTGATTTCTCTTCTATAATGTGGGGAACTAAAATACTCTAATGTACAATGAGGTGTATATAAAAGATATTTTTTTGTGATTTTTTTTTCATTTCATTTTTCCTCTGATCTAGCTATTCTTTTTTTTTTTTTTCCCACCCTTTTTATAAGCAAAAGTAATACTTTATGCACTCTTTGATATTTCCATTGAGATTAGATTTGGACGAAACTCTCGTCATCCCTAATGCTAAGAGCATGTCTAATAGTTGAATTTTTTATGAATATTTTGTAGACTCTAAAGTACAAAAAAAGGGTTCATGCATTTTAGAAATGCACGAGGGTGTGGTGCATTTTACAAATCATGGTGCAGTTCTGAACATGGTGGTGTATTTGTGCATACATAGTGGTGCAAAGTAGTACGACCGCACAAGAAACAATAGTCGCACCAGATCTTGTCTCTATACACACACACACACACACGACATTCAAATGAATATATTCAAAATATTTAAATAATAGCTCAAAAATATTAATATTATCTAAACTAAATTTTAGGTGACCTTAATATGTTATTGGTTCGGATATATTTTTAGTTATGTTATATGCATACATAAATCCTGTTCGGATATTAAATGTAATAAGATTTTAGACTTAAAAATAAAAATATATTTATTCCTTTTAAAGCAAACATATCTAAAAATATTTTAAATATAAGATTTAAAAATCATTCAAAATTAAACTTGTGTTATTTATAACATTAATCTATAAAAATAAATTTTAAAAAATGAGTTTTAGTAAACAAGTTTTAAACAGAAAACAGAGAATGAAAATGAAAAATTAGAAAACATAAAATAGATAACAATTTCCGTTAGTAAACTAGCCCAAAAATTATCAAAGAATTACCATCGGTCATGCTCTAAGAACATCTTCATTTGTAATTTTTTAAAAGTTTTTTTTTGTGGAGTCAAAGTTCGGGTGGAGGAAAAAGAATAAAGGAACTTTAAAAAAAAAAAAATTCAATATCGCCTCCACGAACACACCCCTTTTATATTGGAGCGCAATCGGGGTACCACTAGACCACAAGATCTCGGCAAAAATTTTAAACAGACTAATTAAAGAAAGATTAAAAAATAAATGTAAAAGTATATAACTCTTTTTTCCCACCTTTTTTCTTATATGCAAAAGTAATACTTTATGCACTATTGCTATTCCCATTGAGATTAGATTTGGACGAAACTCTGACCATCCCTAATGCTAAACGCACGTCTAATAGTTGGATCTTTTATAAATTTTTTGTAGACCCTAAAGGAAATTATTAAAAAAAAAAAAAAAAAAAAGAAGGTTAAAAATAATATAGAAAAGAAAGAAGAATTAGAATAGTTGTTGGTTAGTAACCACTCCAATCGTCCAACTAGTATGTAAAGAGCATGCTTCTGCTGAGTAGCATGCAATCCTGCATGCTTTTGTACACTACATATTGTTGTTTTCTTTTCCAAAAAATTACTTATTCCACAATAACTAATTTTTCTTTTTCTTCTGTCGTGTCATCCTCTCTTTTTCTTAAAAAAACACAAAGATCCTCAAAGAATTACCATTTGTCATGTTCTAAGAGTATCATTATTTATGTTTTTTTTTTTTTTTTTTTGTGGTGATGTTAAGGTTGGGTTGAAGGAAATAAAGTAGATGAGAGCAGAAGGTGAGGAGCTCTTATAATGCATGGTTTTTGTAGTGTGCGTTTTGGGTGAACCTAGGTTTTTTTTTCTACACGTACTAATTTTTTTTTCTCCATTTTCTCCTTCATATTTGGCCTGAAAAAACTTGCAAAAAAGTCTTACTATTGAGCGTGCTCTAAGGGTCTCCCCATTAGTGCATTTTGCACAGTTTTGAGAAGGGCATGGATGATGGGGAGGAGAGGAGGAAGAAAATTTGACGGCTTCCTGTAAGGGGTGGGTGTTTTGTGGGTCTCGCGGCACAGAGAAAGAGGAAGTGGCAGCGCACTATTGTGTATTTCGCGCACAATGGCGCCCGATCGGGTGCGTGTAGTGCACGTGCCGGCTAGCACATCATTGCCCTTTTTTTTTGTTGTTGCGTCAGACTCCTGTATTTCTTTCTTCTCTTTTTCTCATTTCTCTCCTACTTAGCACCTCAAAAACCACTACAAAAACTTCACTAGTGAGGTTGCTCTAAGGATGTGGCTAAATATGTACTGAAAGAGACTAGTTAAAGAAAAATTTTAAAAAATGTAAAAGTATATAACATGTTTTGGGTCTATTTTAATGATATTATTACGTATGACATAGTAAAAATTTAAAACAAGTGTATTACTTTTCTGTCCCATTTTACCTGTTCTATTTATTATTCATTGGTCAAACGAACTCCTTCTTTATTGCTTATTTTCTTTAGTAATTTTTTATTATTTTAAATTTAATTTTTTGTGTTTAATAGTACTTTTAATGTAGTTTTTAAATATATAAATTTTATATATTAATGCTAAACTTAATATTATAAATATTGGATTAAAAATAACTTCAGTCAAGTCTCGTTAAACGAATCAGACATCCAAAATGGGAAGGAGGTAATAAAAAACAAGAAATTATATCGTCTATTTCCAATATATTCCATTCATCCCCAAACAAAGCTTTTACCTGCTTTGAGCCACTTTTTTTTAATTATGCATTGAATATTTCTGCAAAAAGTGGTCTTCCTAATAAACAAATGATGTAATGCGAAACCCAAACAGTGCCCCCAGCTTTTAGCCACCCACTACCCAAACTAACAGAAACTGTCAGGTGTGAAATCCCGGTTTTACCCCCTTCCACTCTCTCTGTTACAGTACTTGATACTGAGCATAGGGAACATCTGACATCCCTGCCCCCAGTACACCTCGCCTCTTCTCCATTCTCCAGAGATGGAATGAATATATATCACTGGGACAAATTTTAACTGAGTTGAATGTGACTTCTTATCAAGTCTTAGTAAATACTTTCATCCATTTTCATCTATATGATACTGACATTTATTTTAGAAAAAGCGGACCAATAGGGTCTGAAATTTTACTCAATAAGTCAATTAGATCATTAAACTTTCAAAAGTTATAATTCAGTGTTTAAACATGTTACTTTAGATCATAGGGACTAAAAATTGGTTGGTGACCTGTAATTTACAGGTCACTAGCGTTTCGACAAACCTCCGACTATATTCCGACCAAAAATACTTGCGAAACGGTTGTTGGTGTGGGTTGGTTGCCTTCTCCGGCGGAGGCAACAAACTCGGTGACTATTTCACCGGTGTTTTTGGGCGGTTTCTAGGCCTGTAATTACAGGTCACCAATCGGTTTTTAAGGCTCAAATCTCAATACTCTAAATTAACATGTTTAAGGGTTTAATTGCAACTTTTGAAAGTTTAAGAGTCTAATTGATTTCTTAAGTCAAGTTTATGACCTATTTGATCATTTTCTTTATATTTTACTATAGGCAAACACTTGTGAGAGACTGTGAGGTTATCTCACATATTCTTATATGTCGGATCAAGATAAAAATGTAATACTTATATGGGAAAATGTAATATTTTTAAAAAGAAAAATATAAAACTTTTCTTTTAAAAGGTGTGAAAAATAAAATACAAAGTAACAAACAAGATTAATGAATTAATTTTCCTCAAATTTGAGGAATTCATTTTTCATCAACCAAATAATGCAAAATATGTTTTCCTTTAAATTTGAAGAAAAAATATTTTCAAGTTAATCAAATAAGCCATAAAAAGTGAAAATATCAAAGTTGAATACCATATGTGAAAATATATATATGAAAATGTTACTGTAATTGATAAATTTTAAAAGTGAAATAAACTCTTATATATGAAGTACTGTAAATTCTTTTAAGGGCATATTCGTGTGTGTGTGTGTTTTTTGTTCAGACTAAAAATTAGCATGGAGTTTTTTAACAAATAGGGAAAGGGATTTTTTGGAGGTTTTTTTTTTTTCCTACAAATAATTTTTTTGGTAAGGTCCACTTAATACAAATAAAAGCCTAATGTTGCGTGGTTGGCACACATGTTGCGCCCAACTGGCACGTGCAACCGAGCGCATGAATGGTGTTGTTTTTATTTATTTATTTTGGTCAGAATTTTGTTTTTGTTTTTTTTTTTGTTTTTGCTTTTTTCTGTTATCTGTTTTCCCTTTTGTCTATATGGCCTGACAAAAATCAAACCATTGAAGTTGCTCCAAGGCATATTAATAAAGTGAGTTTGAATTTAATGTCTCATATGAAAATTGTTATATAACTTAAATTTGAATTGAATGTCCCATATAAAAATTGTTATATAACTCGATTTAAACTAGTCAAAATATAAATGCTATATATACATTTATTTTGTGTTTTTTAAGTAATATATTTTCTATGGATTTTGTAGAGTTGCAGTTTTCTTATATATACCTCTAGCAAAACACGACTTATTGTTTTACAAAATACACAATATTATAATTTTTTTTTGGATTTCGTTTATGATATGAAAAGGAAATGTTTATAAATGTTTGAAGTACAGTTAAAACGTATTAATTATTTTTTCTTAAAATGGTGTGTATATATATGTATACAAAATTTTACAATATTGAGAAATATCGTGCTTATTACCATAAATAAAATTGTATAGTAATATTCTATTTTTACAGTGTTAAATTCAGTGACTTTTGATATTTTAAAACTTTTTCTATAATTATAATTTATATACATACAAATTAAAAAAAAAAAAAAAGAAAGGAAAAAAAAAGTAAAAAACAAGCCTATTAAAATTTATCACATCCTCATATGAAAAAATCAATCTGGACAGTACTTTGCCACAAATTATTCTGTGGACTCATATGCAAGGTGTACCCGGGTTCAAAATACACAATTTACCTACTGAATGTTCACAATTCAAATTGTGAATATTCAAGATGTAAATTCTGATGAGTCCGCTTTGCAAGGTAGACCTGGATCAATGATTAACTATTGACACTTTGTTCCTTAATTAGACCGAACCGGTGTAAATAGAAATTAATCTGAATATGATATGAGCTTAAAATGTCTCCTACAATAATTAGGGACACCTCGTGACATTTTCCTAAAATGTATTAAACATATGAAAAATATTACTTAAATTCTCAAATTTTACTCCCTACTTTTACTCCTTTCACACAATGTTGGACACTTTTATTAGGACTAGTAGGATGAAGATAACCTATCATATTTTACCTTATCAAAAAATAAAAGTGAGTAAGTATAAAACGGGAGTCAATCTAGTACAACTCTACACATATTAGGGAGTAATATTTATGTAATTTGTTTGGATGGAAAAAAGATTCTCAGTAAAAGGTAGAAGGTGATGCCATTTGTGTCACCCCTATTCCCCCAAGCATTAATGATCTTTGCTACAATGGCCCTTGTTTCCTTCTACAGGGTAGTAAAAGCTTGAGCTTCAACCAAACCGCCCCTCAAATCCCAAGAACATCAAAGACCCATTGTTATTTTGCTCTGATCTTCAATGGGTATTCCGTAATCCTCGCTCCCATTTCAAAATTTCTCGTGAACTTCAAGGCTTCCTACGCTTCTTCTCCACTCCACTTCACAGGTTTTCTGTGTTTCCATGTGTCTGTCCTCAACTCCGTTTTTCAATTTTGTCGTTTCTCACTTGTTTTTTCAAAAAATAATTTGTTTATTCTGGATAAACATGCATTTATTTATACTCATTTTTTTTTTCTTATACCCAAATATTCTCCCTATTTATATTAAACGAATATATGTTTTGGATTCACCAATGAGGACAGCATTTTCAAAGGGTATGCAAAACTCTGTGAGTGTGTGTGTGGAAATGTGCCATTGTGGTGAAGTTGAATTGTGTTTCTTTCATTTTTGATTTGTTTTTGGTTTTTATTGTTGAATGGTTTTGTGTGTGTTTACTTTGTTGTAGGCGGATACGGAAGAGTGGGTTTGAAACTTTTCGAGTGTTGTTGTTTATGAAAGGTACTGCTGAGTTTACATAGTGCTTTGCTTTTTGGCTGTGCACTGTGTAGAGATTGAGGTTAGGCCCAGCTTGCTTTTTTTTTTTTTTTTTTTTTGCTTTGCTTTTACATCTTTCTTGTGAAAACTAATGATTAATAGTTCTGTTTGGGTTTTCTATTATGTTGTGCTAATTTCTGATTTTCTGGTGGTCCTGTATTTAATGGTCCATCTTTTGCCCTGTTTTTTTTTGTTGGAAGGAGTTGTTGGGTGTTCTGCATTTTCTTTAAATGTTTGTCTTCTTGGTTTGCAGTATCCATTTTAGTCTCTTCTTCACTAGAAAGTTTATTATTATTATTTTTTGTGTGGTATAATATGAGTTTATTTTTGTGAATTCCAGGTTGAAAAATAGCATACTTTTGTGAGTACTGTAAAGAAAATTGTTTGTGGGGTTCAAAAGTATCAATATCTTGAAGTGATGATGGGCGGCGGCACTCTGTTGATATTCCCATATCAAGAACACTGGTTGCACTTAGAAGAGTTAAGTCTCTTAGAGATCCGTCAACTAATTCAATGGGGAAATTCTTTGCATTCCTTGAAAATTCGAATTGGGAACGAATTCAAGTAATGGGATTAGTTTAGGATTTGAGAAAAATGACAATGCTTTATTCACGAGGAATGAGGCTTATCCTGGTGTTAAGGACCCAGATTGTGGTGTAAGGAAACCCAACTCAAAATTGGAATCACATGAAACTGCAGGATGGGTTGAGAATGGAGGCAGTAATGGTATCATTCATGCTGAACGGCCCAACTTAGATCAATCAACCAAAGCTGTGGCGGAAAAAAACGAATCTCGGAGTGAAAGATATTGTAGAGTAGTCACAAAGCAAGGTTTGGAATTGGCTTGCATAGCATCTTCAAATGACTGTGGTGAAGGCGTGGGTTCATGTAATGAAAGGAATGAAGAGTCAGTGCAGGTTGCAAATCCGCCAAAGAAGAAAAGTAAATATAGAAATCAATACAGGTCATCTAGACCAGCAGTTGATAATGTTTTGAATCAGCTAGGCAGTCCTCAGTTTTCTGCAAATGGTGCTTTGGAAGGGTCCTGTCATGTGATGCCACAGTATGATAGTGAAGATTTTGATATTGTTGACTCTGTTAACCATGGATGTGGAATATGTTCACAATTCAAATTGTGAATATTCAAGATGTAAATTCTGATGAGTCCGCTTTGCAAGGTAGACCTGGATCAATGATTAACTATTGACACTTTGTTCCTTAATTAGACCGAACCGGTGTAAATAGAAATTAATCTGAATATGATATGAGCTTAAAATGTCTCCTACAATAATTAGGGACACCTCGTGACATTTTCCTAAAATGTATTAAACATATGAAAAATATTACTTAAATTCTCAAATTTTACTCCCTACTTTTACTCCTTTCACACAATGTTGGACACTTTTATTAGGACTAGTAGGATGAAGATAACCTATCATATTTTACCTTATCAAAAAATAAAAGTGAGTAAGTATAAAACGGGAGTCAATCTAGTACAACTCTACACATATTAGGGAGTAATATTTATGTAATTTGTTTGGATGGAAAAAAGATTCTCAGTAAAAGGTAGAAGGTGATGCCATTTGTGTCACCCCTATTCCCCCAAGCATTAATGATCTTTGCTACAATGGCCCTTGTTTCCTTCTACAGGGTAGTAAAAGCTTGAGCTTCAACCAAACCGCCCCTCAAATCCCAAGAACATCAAAGACCCATTGTTATTTTGCTCTGATCTTCAATGGGTATTCCGTAATCCTCGCTCCCATTTCAAAATTTCTCGTGAACTTCAAGGCTTCCTACGCTTCTTCTCCACTCCACTTCACAGGTTTTCTGTGTTTCCATGTGTCTGTCCTCAACTCCGTTTTTCAATTTTGTCGTTTCTCACTTGTTTTTTCAAAAAATAATTTGTTTATTCTGGATAAACATGCATTTATTTATACTCATTTTTTTTTTCTTATACCCAAATATTCTCCCTATTTATATTAAACGAATATATGTTTTGGATTCACCAATGAGGACAGCATTTTCAAAGGGTATGCAAAACTCTGTGAGTGTGTGTGTGGAAATGTGCCATTGTGGTGAAGTTGAATTGTGTTTCTTTCATTTTTGATTTGTTTTTGGTTTTTATTGTTGAATGGTTTTGTGTGTGTTTACTTTGTTGTAGGCGGATACGGAAGAGTGGGTTTGAAACTTTTCGAGTGTTGTTGTTTATGAAAGGTACTGCTGAGTTTACATAGTGCTTTGCTTTTTGGCTGTGCACTGTGTAGAGATTGAGGTTAGGCCCAGCTTGCTTTTTTTTTTTTTTTTTTTTTGCTTTGCTTTTACATCTTTCTTGTGAAAACTAATGATTAATAGTTCTGTTTGGGTTTTCTATTATGTTGTGCTAATTTCTGATTTTCTGGTGGTCCTGTATTTAATGGTCCATCTTTTGCCCTGTTTTCTTTTTGTTGGAAGGAGTTGTTGGGTGTTCTGCATTTTCTTTAAATGTTTGTCTTCTTGGTTTGCAGTATCCATTTTAGTCTCTTCTTCACTAGAAAGTTTATTATTATTATTTTTTGTGTGGTATAATATGAGTTTATTTTTGTGAATTCCAGGTTGAAAAATAGCATACTTTTGTGAGTACTGTAAAGAAAATTGTTTGTGGGGTTCAAAAGTATCAATATCTTGAAGTGATGGATGGGCGGCGGCACTCTGTTGATATTCCCATATCAAGAACACTGGTTGCACTTAGAAGAGTTAAGTCTCTTAGAGATCCGTCAACTAATTCAATGGGGAAATTCTTTGCATTCCTTGAAAATTCGAATTGGGAAACGAATTCAAGTAATGGGATTAGTTTAGGATTTGAGAAAAATGACAATGCTTTATTCACGAGGAATGAGGCTTATCCTGGTGTTAAGGACCCAGATTGTGGTGTAAGGAAACCCAACTCAAAATTGGAATCACATGAAACTGCAGGATGGGTTGAGAATGGAGGCAGTAATGGTATCATTCATGCTGAACGGCCCAACTTAGATCAATCAACCAAAGCTGTGGCGGAAAAAAACGAATCTCGGAGTGAAAGATATTGTAGAGTAGTCACAAAGCAAGGTTTGGAATTGGCTTGCATAGCATCTTCAAATGACTGTGGTGAAGGCGTGGGTTCATGTAATGAAAGGAATGAAGAGTCAGTGCAGGTTGCAAATCCGCCAAAGAAGAAAAGTAAATATAGAAATCAATACAGGTCATCTAGACCAGCAGTTGATAATGTTTTGAATCAGCTAGGCAGTCCTCAGTTTTCTGCAAATGGTGCTTTGGAAGGGTCCTGTCATGTGATGCCACAGTATGATAGTGAAGATTTTGATATTGTTGACTCTGTTAACCATGGATGTGGGATTAGCTCCTGCTGGTTGGGGACCCCACGGCTTAGAGGATCCAATCTTCTTCCAGATGTGGAAGAGCAGCCACTTCTCTCTGGGGATGGAGGTGAAACTCTCTTTGCTGGAGAACGAGGATGCTGGGAGCTTTACAGCAATGGGGTTACTTCCATTTCAGAAAGTAGAAATGTCTATCAAAAGTTCAGACCAAAATTATTCAGTGAATTGGTAGGACAAAATGTAGTAGCAAGGTCCCTTTTGAATACAATCTCAACCGGACGGATACATCCCTTCTACCTTTTTCATGGTCCACGTGGTACTGGAAAGACATCGGCATCAAGAATCTTTGCGGCTGCATTAAACTGTCTTTCTTTGGATGCCCAAAAACCATGTGGTCTGTGCCTAGAATGTGTTCTCTTCTTCTCTGGAAGGAATAAGGATGTCGTAGAAGTAGATTGCTTGAAAATCAATAAAATGGAAAGGATTAGGTCACTTATGAAGAGTGCAGGGATCCCTCCCCTCTCTTCCCGATTTAAGACTTTTATTTTTGACGAGTGTCAACTATTGCGAGAAGAAACATGGGGAACTATTTTGAGTAGCCTTGATGAGCTATCTCGACATGTTATCTTCATAATGATTACCCCGGATCTTGATAAACTGCCCCGCACTGCAGTGTCACGGTCACAGAAATACCATTTTCCTAAAATTAAAGACATTGATATTGCAAACCATTTGGGGAAAATCTGTGCAGAAGAAGGAGGTGAATTTGATCAGGATGCTTTAGAGTTCATTGCTTGCAAATCAAATGGTTCACTTCGTGATGGGGAGATGATGCTTGAGCAGCTCAGTTTGCTTGGTAAAAGAATTTCAATGCCATTAGTTTACGAGCTAGTATGTGTTCATTATTTATTTTCTTCTGTTCTACTTTCTTTGATTTTTGCAGATATCGTTATTCAAAAATACTAAACTGGTTTCATCTTTTGTTCGGTGCAGATTGGAGCTGTCTCTGATGATGAATTACTGGAGTTACTACATCTGGCATTGTCATCTGATACTTCTAATACAGTTAAAAGAGCCAGAGAGCTCATGAGATCGCGAATAGATCCCATGCAGTTGATATCACAGTTGGCAAATCTCATAATGGATATTCTTGCTGGAAAGAGGGTTCTTGGAGGACGCTTTTGTAAGTCTCTAACTTTCATGACTATTCATTCTGTTGCACTCTGATACTATGATTCTATGAATTGATGTTCCACGTGTATGAGAGGTGAAAAGCTTTTAGTGATATTTATCTTTACATCACAGAATGTTTTTTTGGAAATTTTACTTAATTGTACTAGGCTTGTGGCTATTGGTCCTCTGAGTATTGTGGCATTCAGTGGGAGGCCTTGGGGGCATTTTTGTCATCCATTTCTAAATTCCCTTTGATCTATCATTTGGCTCACTCCTTTGTAGGAGAAAAGTGCTATTGTTTGAATAGAAGAAAATATTATATTATATTTCTTACTTTTGACTTTTATTGTATAACCTTTTGCTATAGCCTATAGGGAAGAAGACAGCAGGAGAAATATTTAAGGAATTGAATGGTAAAAAATGCCAACAAGTAGTTCCATTTTAGGTATTGTTTTAAACCAAAAAAGTGCCAAATCGCAGTGGGGAGGGGGGATTGGCCTTCCCTTCCTGGTTTTATTAATGATATAGATACGAATCATGAGGAAACATAAGACCTGACCTCCTTTCATGTTTGCATAAGGGAATATTCCGTTATGTGCGTGTCTTTCCACAATATGAATTGATTCCCATAAGTTCATTCTCATCAGGTGACACAATTTTAGTTCTCTCTTTGTCTTGGTCAAACCAATTCTTGTTCCTTTGCTTATTTTATTTAACATTTTCTAATAACTTTATTTTTTTTTTGGTTTAATAATACTTTTAATAGAATAAAAAATATATAAATTTTATTCATTAATTGAATTATAAATAACTTGAGTTAAGTGTTGTTAATTAAACTAGACACATAAATAACTTGAATATCCTAAGACCCCCACCTAAATGCATAGACAAAATTTCTGATCATACAAGGTTTTGGAAAACCAAATGCGTAGAGACTTTGTTAATTTAGGTTCTACTTTTGTTTTTACTCGTTGTAATTGTATGTTTGGTTTTGTCTCTGCAATGGTTGTTACTCATTTTCAGCTTTTATAATAGCCAACCATGTTATTGTTAAGTAAACTTTTCTGCCGTTTATGTGTTTTAGTTGGAACTTAAAAAAGAGTTTTGATGCTTAGCCTATCATATAAGGCATAAGATGTAGGTTTAATCGATTAAAGGAAAGTTCAATACTTTCAATATACAATTGAATAGATTGAAGGAAAATTATCCAAAAAAAAGATTGAAGGAAAATTCCATAGTTTCAAGATACAATAAATTCTGTGTGTTTGAATAAGGAAGCTGTTTGATCTAGTGCTAGTTTTACTCTTTTTTGTATGCTTTGTTCTTTTCTTATGAGACTGCATTTTTCACTTTTGTTTTCCACCCTGGGCGCCACAGCTGAAGCTAGCACGCAGCAACTAAGTCATGCCCTGAAAATACTTTCTGAAACAGAGAAACAGTTGAGGATGTCAAAGAGTCAGACCACTTGGCTGACTGCTGCTCTTCTGCAGCTAAGCTCCGTGGGTTCTTCAATGGATCTCAATGAAGCAAGGTTATGCAGTAGAACAGAATACCCACAAGGTGAATATGATTGAATAAACCTAGAATGCTGCTTTATGCTTTGTTTACGGAACAAAGCAGACCATTATCTTCAACCGATTAATTGAAGTGATTTGTTAATCCAATTTTGTCAGATTTAGATGGTAATTTTTGCAGCACATCGTCAACTGGTGAGAGTTTGAAGCACGTTGCAAATTGTGCATGTGAGAGCAGTGAATCCTGTCAAGTGAGGATGCAGAATGATGAAGAAACTTTGACATCCATATGGAGTAAAGCTATTGCAAAGTGTGAATCCCATTCATTAAAAAGCTTTTTGCAGAGACGGGGAATTTTGTCTTCAATTTGTCTTAAGCAAGGTGGGCTTTTATTGTACCAATTTTGAACAATAGGTTCTTAGAATGTAAAGGTTCTGCATGCTTTCCTCTCCCAAACCCTGCCATGTGTGAGAAAGCACTTATAGTCTGCCTGAGTTGAATTGGCATTAAGAAACACGTATTTGTTCTTTTTCCCTTCCCATCTGCTTTGGATATTTTTAACAAAATGCTTTATTGATGCTCTTCTGTCTTGCATTCTCTTGCATTCAGGTTTAGCGGTTGCTGAACTGAAGTTTTCTCACCCTGATTACGTATCCAAGGCTGAGAAATCATGGAAGTCGATAGCAAATGCACTTCAGCAGACACTTTGTTGCAATGTAGAGATAAGAATCAATCTCGTGAATGGTGCTTTTCCAAGAAAGCATGCCAGAGCGAACAAGCTGTCTTTTAGCCTGTTCGGTTGTTCACGCAAGAAGAACCACAAACCAGAAATTTCTGAATCTGGAAGTGATCCATCAGAGATCTCCGATTTTGCTTCTAAAAGAATCATTAAAATGGATAAAGTTAATGACGCATGTTCTTCTGAGTGTGTTTCTCAAACTCAACAGAAAGCAACAGTAAGAACTATAAGAAACAATGACGGAAATGCGCTAACCATTGGAATGGTAAACGCGGACTGGACAGACAGCATGCAATTGCAGCACTGCTTAGAAGGCGATTACTTTAACAAGGGAAGTAATCGTGGGTGCAAAGATTTTCTTCCATTGGAGCCAGAAAAAAACCATGGCTGCTTTCCCAGAAGTGTGAAGCATCTAAAGAGATCATACTCATCGAATGAATCTCGGATGATTTGTCCCTTGGGTCAACAATCAGGCAATTGGGCTTTATCGATCCCTAACAAAACTTCTGAAACACAGTTCTGTGCCAGTGATCCTCACATCACTTGCACCAGGCCAATTAACTGCTGCTCAGGAAATATAGACATGTAAGTTTTTTCTTCTGTCCTAAAATTATCGCAATATTATTTTAGTATTGGTTTGTACTTAGTATGATTATTGTTTTTCATTATAAACTTTTTCTGTCATAATAAGTGTTAGGATCAAGCATTTACCACGCCAACAACTATAGTTAGTAGCAAAGGCGAAACTTTATTTCCTCACATTTTCGAGAGGAAGGGCGTTGGACTTGGCCCTTCACCGGCCTCTACCCAATAATCTCCTAGCCACCAATTGCTGGACTTGGCCCGTTACCGGCCTATGCCCAATAATTCCCCTCCCAGCACCTACCAGTCTTAACTGCTCTTGTTGGGATTTGAACCTATGACCTGGCTCTGATGCCCAACAATCCGCCTAGCTACCAATTGCTGTACTTAGCCCTAGCTACCAATTGCTGGACTTGGCCTTTCACCGGCCTCTGCCCAACAATAAGGAAATTATCTAGATCGTTTTTCATATCATATCACGAGCTTCTCTGGACACACTTTTGCCACTGATTTTTGCATTATTGCTAGTAGTGCTAGTACTTCCTCCTGGTAAATTCCCATGTCCACATTAGATGTTAACCTGTGCCTCTCTCTCTATTCTATTCAGCAGTTCTAGGTCTTCAAAGTTCCACTGCTGGAGGACTGTTGTTTCACCTTTCAAGAAGGTAATTCTGGTTTCCTCGAAGAACATATCTTCTTATCTTAACCAGAAACTTTTATAGTTAACACGTTTATCTTTGACTTAAAGAATACTTGAGATATGAAGTGATGGCGCGTAAATATGCAGGCTTTGAGATTGAAGCGCCAACCTGAAAACTCACATCTGCAGTTGGTCATGCCTTGCGCCCCCGCAACATGAACTGCAATCTACAGGCTATTTGGAGATTCATATTTAACATACTTTGTAAGTATATAATTTGCTTGAGAATGAAGCTTTAGAGTCTGAAAGAAACTTGATGAAATGAGCTTTTTGTATACATGAAGCCCTTTCAGAACATATGAAAGGGGAAAATGGGTAACTAATGAAATTGTGCAATGAATATGGTTCTTGCTTCAATTCTCCTTTTGTTGGTAATATGGATTATTTGGCCAAATATGGTTCAAGGTATTTGAGGAATTCAAGTTCATTGAAAAATATTCGTAGTATCTGTCTATACATACTTTCTCATATATTGAAACACAGAGTGAGTACTGAGACTCGATTTCATGACTTCCTATATAGAAGAGTAACTACATGTCATCTGTGAAGTGTTAGGCACACATATAAGATTTATTAGAAAAAAAGTACATTTTTATCCATCTAATAGAAAGTGAAGGAAACGCACAAATCTTCAAACCAACTACTCCATCAATATTCTTCAATTTTCTGTTGCAATTCGCACATGATCCACCTGTGCAAGTATGTCAAAGTTGAGGCAAAATTTTTATTAGTAAATACAATGTAAAATGAAATAATACATGAGTAGAGTAATCATACCGTCACTAATTCATCAAACCATTAGTTGTCCATAATTTTTCGTTGTGCTCTCATTAAATAAAGTTTCATTTTCACATACATCCCATCTTTGACATCATTCAAGAATCCATAATAGGCTAATCTCCATTTGTCACTGAGCACCAATGAGACCACAAGCCCCCAAAAGCTGACAGAGAACCCAATCACCATGGATATGTAAAATTCCTGATCTACAAGATTCTCATCTCCTTCTTGATGGTCATTATTTTTGCCATGTTGAGGAACATCTGTGGGACACTTGGGAAGTGGGTCCCCACATAAGCCGCTATTTCCAGCATAGGATGAAGCATTGAAAGTTTGCAGTTGAGTGCCCTTAGGAATTTTACCGGACAAGAAGTTGTTCGACAGGTCAAGAACCCCAAGAAAATTCAATAGTGCAAGACCCTTTGGAATTTCACCTGAAAGTTGATTCATGGATAGATCAAGGGATTCTAACTTTTCCATCTCATAAATTGATGGAAATATTTTACCAGTCAAATGGTTTCTTGAAAGGTTCAGGGAGAGTAATTCCTTGAGAACATTAAGTTCTTCTGGAATATCTCCAACCAATTGATTGCTTGAAAGATCAATGCAATACAAGAATCCTAATTGCTTATCATACTTTGAGTCCTTGTTTTTCCATTGAACAAAAACATTGTCCATGTAGAAGCGAGGATAATCATTATTTCCCGTGATAGTAAAGTAGGAGATTTCAGTGCTTCCAATGGGAGTATGCTGAAGAGTAGTAAAATTGTTAAAGCAGCGTGGGATTCTTCCTGTGATCTTGTTCTGAGAGAGATCTAAGAGATGGACATTCCTAAGGTGACACAGACTTTTAGGCATGCTTCCATTAAAGTTGTTATTGCGCAGGCTAATAATGGTCAAATTAGTTAGATGGCTTCCTATCCATGATGGGATTATCCCTGTAAACTTATTTCCTCCAAGATCCATAATTCTCAAGGATGTAAAATTTTGAAATGAGGAAGGCAAATCCCCATTGAAGTAGTTGTTTGACAAATGCAATGATTGAAGCTGAGGTAGGGATCCTAAAGAATGCGGAACTTCTCCAATGAAATCATTATTTGCCAAATTAATAATGGCCAAATTTGAAATGTTGCTATTCCAGCAATCAGGAACTTTACCAGAGAAATGATTATATGAAAGGTCAATACATAAAGTATTCTGAGTAATAATTGAGCACAGGAAAGAGATTGACCCAACAAACTTATTATTCGAGAGATTAAGTATTAAAAAATCCCCAACGAATGCGGATATGGGACCCCAAAATTTGTTGTTGCTAAGATCTATGAGTGAAAAAGGAGAAAGCTTGTTGGATAAATCAGGGAATTTGCCATCAAGGGTGTTGTGAGATAAATTCAAGTATCTAAGTTTGGGGGAGATGATGAGGTCCCAAAACCAATTGGGTATTGTATCAGAAATATTAGCAGAGGAGAGATCAAGCTCTGAAAACCAACTTAGATTTCTTAGCCAATTTGGGAATTTAGGCCCAACTTTACAATTCCCTATCACCATAGAGTTTAGGCTAAGAAAAGGAGGAACCCAATCATCACTAAAGTTGAATGACAATCCTGGGTTTATAGATAAATCCATCTTTTGGAGGCTGCTAAGGTTCCAAAAGTGGACTTCACTAATAACCCCTCCCAAAAAATTGGACCTTAAATTCAACACTTGAAGGTTTGATAACTTCCCTATTGTCTCTGATATCCCCCCTTGGATTAGATTCCCACTCAGATTCAACACTCTCAATGACAAAAAATCTGACAAATCTGGGAATGGCCCTGAGATGAGATTAAAGGATAAATCCAGTTTCACAAGATTACTTGGTTTTCCAAAACCTTTGGTGGGGTCTTGAAACACACTACCAAAATTGTTAATGGCTAAATCTAACTGCTCAAGGCTTGAAGGCAAAAGAGGCAAATATCCACTCATTAGGTTTTGCCTTGCATTCAATTCTCTCAAGGATTCAAACCTAGAGCTCATATTTCCAGGGAGTTTGCCTGTTAGTTCATTCCCAGATAACCCCAAAACCTGCAATGACTTCCCAGCTGCACCCCTTGCTAACTTCTCAAGAAGCTCGGCTATCGTTTCGTTTAGTCCATTGTAAGACAACAAGAGAACTCTTAGATTTGTGAGGTTCCCAAGATGGGGAGGAATAGCACCAGCAAAATTAGCATTATGGAGATTCAAAACTCTCAATCTTTGGAAGGATCCCATGAATTCCGGGATCGAACTCCATTGGAATTCATTGTAACTTAGGTCCAGATAATTCAAGTGCTTGAGCTGAAGCAGAGATGGACTAACCTTGGGAGCACTTAGGTAGTGATGGGTACTTGAATTGCCATGAAGATCGAGGCGGATAACGTGGCCCGTGGCGTTGTTACAGCCAACACCCCACCATTTGCAGCACTCTTTATGGCTTCCCCAAGAAGACAACATGCCATTGTCTTCCATAATGCTTTGCTTGAAAGCCATAAGTGCTTGCCTCTCAGTTTCAATACAGCTTATAGTGTTTTGGGCACCAATTCCTTTTGTGAAAGGAGAGGCTAAGTGCAGAAATATTGTCACAAGGCTAAGCATGGGTGGGATATGCATTTTTGAGACCATTATATTATATGAATTGAAGATTTAGTTTGTTTCACTGTGCTGATGATGAACAAACTAACTCTAATATATACTACTCCAGGAAAATACTTTCTCTAGCTTAATTAGGATATGATGCAGATATCAAGTGTCAACTTAATTGTGCGTGGGGATAGGGCATTCCAAGAACACTGAATCTTGACTCTTGAATAGATTGAGTCATGACTTTTTGAATCTTCTTGCAACGTAACTTGTCCAAGTTCTCCCAAAAAGGTGGAATCCCCGACCTAACAGAGTAAATCACACGGAGCAAATTATTGTGTGGACCACGGTTCAAAACAACTTCGCTGAATTTGATGAGTTAGAATAATGTATATTATGTGTTAGAATAGAGATACTTCCGCAGTAATACTAGTTTTTCTTATGCGCGATGCGCAAAAAATAGGTGCCAAATATTAATATTTTATATTAAAATTTTAAATTTATTTAGATTTTAAATATTTAAATTTCTGTAAATAATAAAAAAATAATAATGTAAAATATTTTTATAAATTTTATATTTATATTTTAGGAAATAACTAACATATAACTACAATATATAATGTGTATATATTATTATTATTGAAGAAAATAAGAAAATATATAGTGGATGCATGCGCATGGTAACTATAGTGAAAAAGATAACGGAAGTTATAACGGTAGGGGTATGTTTGTCTAATATATTGTAAATTACAACTTTTATAACATAATGTACAAAAAAAAACTTAACGGAAAAAACAGACATAAATAAAGGGTATAACATTCATTCACACTTATTATGTTTTTAGATAATGTATATAATGTGTTAGAATATTGTAAATTATGTGTTACCGTGTTAGAATAATGTACTTTTATGAGTTAGAATAATAAACTTCTAGGGTAAGATAATGTGCATTATGTGTTAGAATAATGTGCATTATGTGTTAGAATAATGTACTTTATGTGTTAAAATAACGTACATTATGAGTTATAAAAATATATATTGGACTGTGGTCTACACAATAACTATTGATCACGGTGACTCAATAGACATGGTCAAATGCTGATGCGCACAAGGGATCTGTTCGAACCTTGGTCTCTTCTCCCAAATATCGTTTCTCGAACCAATGATGAACTAAGCCTGTGTGAGGGCAACTTGTCCAAGTTGTACGTATCTTTGGGTGTTTTTTGGCACTCATACAAAACTGGAAATGGAAGGATGTATTATGATATCAAATTAAAAAATATATTGTGTTTCAATTAATTAAACTGTTAAACTAATAATGAGAGTGCAAATCTATTATTTATTATACAAGTAAAATATGACACAATATGTTAATTTCTTTACCATTTATTTCCAACTTTACATTTCGTTTTTTGTCCCTAATAATGTGTGGATTATTTAATTTCTATTGTCCTTTTATCTTTATAGTTTTACTTGATTTTTATTAGAAATTTTTTAACAACATATTGTGTCATCCTTTCAGAAAAATGACACAATATGTTGTTAAAAAATTTCTAATAAAAATCAAGTAAAACTATAAAGATAAAAGGACAATAGAAATTAAATAATCCACACATTATTAGGGACAAAAAACAAAATGTAAAGTTGGAAATAAATGGTAAAGACAAGAAAATAAATATAACTCATGACTTCACGTACAAGCTAAGTTATTAAATTTAATAGTAGTGTTATTTAATGTCATTAATATCTTAGGGAGATGTATTCAATCATGACTTTTGTAAATTTTTAAAAACTTTTAAAATGATAGATTTTAATAAACTTTTAATGACTTTAATAGAGGTGTTCAAACTTTTTAAAACTTTGTAAGACTTTATATATAAAAGTCTATATAAAAACATTCATAAACTTTTATCAACTTTTTTATTTTAAAAAGTCTACAAAAGTTGAAATTCTAGATTGAATACATCTCTACAAACTTTCAATGATTTTGATTCTTATCATTTAAAATTTTCTTACAAAATATGTTATAATATATCATAAAATTCTTTTTATTATATAGTTCTTCATCCAAATAAACATTATTATTTTTATCCATATGGTGAGATTTATATGCTAATTACTTATATCTACTATACTAATAAGAGCCAAAGAGAGTTAGGCCTAAAATGGGTAGAAAAAATGGCGGTCAAATTATTTAATCAAATGAATGGTTCAGATTGTTTATATTTATATTTTTCCTTTGAGATTTTCTAATTTATCCTTAATTTTATAATTATCCGTTAAATATCATTTTCTCCTTTAATATTCCGTTAACTTTTAACTTACCCATTAATTTTTATAAGAAAGGTCTTAGTTTCAAACCTCATCCCAATCAAATTTGGCATAACTAAGTTTCTCCCTCTATTTTACTCTTATTAAATTAAATAAATTAGTAGCTACAACAAAAAATGATACATATTATGTATTTCTTTAATTTAGAATTATGTGTCTACAATGCCTTTATTTGAAAAAAATTATTCATTATCAAAAAATTAAATTAAATAAGAGAAATAATTTCATTAGTTATATTGTCTTTATTTTCTCTCATGCAAAGATTTCTAATTGATGAATGTATTTATAATACGAATAGACGGAGGAATTGTAGAGGAATTGCAGTATACGAATTGTATTGGAATTGTTGTATAGGAAGGAATTGCAGTATACGAATTGTATTGGAATTGTAGTATAGGAATTGTAGAATAGTAGACTTCATTTTGTAGTATTGGATTTCGTGTTTTAATAGCAGATTTATTTGATACGAATTGTATTGGAATTGTAGAATAGGAATTGTATTGTTTTAATATTATTCTATTGTTTATACGAATTGTATTGGAAGGAATCTTTGAAGACAGAGCATGAGACATTGGTAACACAATTGACCGATGAACAAAAGAATGTTTACGACTTTGTGATGAATGATATTGATTCAAATGGAGGTGGATTATTCTTTGTGTATGGTTACGGAGGAACAGGTAAGACGTTCGTGTGGAGAACGTTATCATCAAAGATAAGGAGCCGATGTGATATTGTTCTAAATGTTGTTTCCAGTGGAATAGCATCTTTGTTGTTGCCGGGAGGCAGAACGACGCATTCCAGATTTGCTATACCACTTTCTTTGAACGAAGATTCCACGTGCAATAAATCGCAAGGTAGTGACCTTGCTGAGCTTATAATAAGGAGCAAATTGATAATATGGGATGAAGCACCGATGACGCACGAATACTGTGTTTAAGCTCGAAACATGCTTATATGCTTGAATGGTCTTACCTCAAAGTTACTACCCACTATCACACAATGCTTTATGTTGTATGTTAGACTCAAGGTTACTAACTTCTCACAATAGTTAGAGACTTGCTTTATATGTATGAAATATTAACAAAAAAAATTAGGATTTAGATGTGAGTTTTACTTATATATGCCTGCGAATCTGAAACACTTTGAAATTTAGTCATTGGTAAAATCAATATGTTTTACATTGGAAAAAATCACAGAATATATACATGTAGATTATAAAATTAAAACTTCAGTGTCAATATTGTTATGACTCAATGCTTTGATTACATTAAAAGTGATTTTTTTTAAAATTTCAAGCTCAAGATATGGCACGCTTGATGAGTCGCAGCTGGAAGGTCAGTGATCCGCTCGCCGACTTTAGAGGTAGTTGATCAAATTAATCAGTACATGTGCGACATGAATATTGCAAAAAGACGAACATATTTAAGTTGTAACTCTTTGTGTAAGACAGAACCAGACGGTGAAAATCTATTAGAAGTACACACTCCTAAATTCTTAAATAGTTTGAGATTGTATGATTTAACAAAACTAAACAATGATATATAAAATCTCTAAAGTTCTAGCACCGCATGCGTACATCTACACATTAGCTATTAATTAAGCAATTATTTGCTGGAATTCAAACAAGGATAACATCAGAAAACATAATCGATCCAAAACATATCTTCAATTGCACTATATAATATTTGATGTTATAATTTATATAATTATATATCAATCCAAATATTCTTAATATATTATAACAAATCCATTTCGTGCATCGCACGGGTGAAAATACTAGTTAAATTAAATAAGAGAAATAATTTCATTGTTATATTGTCTTTATTTTCTCTCATGCAAAGTTTCTTTACATTCAATTTTATCAATTGATATTCATTACATTGTCCATTATCTTATTTTTACAATATCTTGTAATTAAATATCAAAGTTATAATACAAAATAATGTTATATATTTATTTACCAAGTATTTTATTAATACCATGAAAAAAATAAAAAATAATAGTTTGAAACTAATCATATTAACTACTTTTTTTTTTTGTTTGAAAACAATCATATTAACTACTTGGGGAATTTGTTGACAATAAAAGTACTCAAATAACCTATTGCCCAGCAAATTGAAACGAGAAACTACCTTTTAATATCTTTGGAGCACATCATATTTAAAATTTCAAAATTTTACTAATTTATTTAATCTTTTTCCTTAAACTAGGGATTTCTTTATCCACAATAACGCATTCAACAATAATGGTTGAACCAAATGAACCTCGAGCAGAACACCTAAAGGAAAGTCCATAGCTCCTATGTCATAATCTCATTGCATGATGTTGTCATCTATGCTACCAACAATAACCCAATTGCAAATAACACACTACCAACAAAAAGGAAGAGAACAAATAGTAAAGATGAAGACAATGACAATGTTACTCAAAAGAGAATTAACAATACTTAGAAAATTCAAACTAAAAGTAGTATTTATTTAGACTATCATTTTTAGACAAAATATTTAGACTATCGATTTTACAAAGTTGCAAACATTTATTTTAGTGACAATTATAATGAATTTCCTATATTTTCTTGGATTCATATACTTTGAGTTACATATTTAAATAAACAAACTCGACATTCAATTACTATGTATAAACTTCTCTTATATAATCTTGCATTGATATATTTTCAAATATTTATTTAATTATAAACATTGGGCATTAACACATTCGCGCAATGCGCGTGTAAAACTAGTAGTATTAATAAGCATCAACAAAAAAAATTTATTTTATAAAGCAATTTGGGACTACGAACATAAACAATGTGCTACTGTTTGCAGCCCCAATTTGCTGTTGCTAATAGTAGTTCGCTATTCGTAGTAGCCTGTTGTTAAAAAATATATATTATGAATATAAACATAAAAAGAATAAAAATTAAAATAAAGAAGTATTTATATAAATATTATGAAACATATAGTGAAAGTTAGGGAGAAGCAATTATGCCTTGATGACTAAATTGACATGCTTATGTATCGATTTGCAATTTTAAAAAGTTTGAGGGCCTAATTGACTTTACAGATAAAGTTTGATGGCATATTTGATACATTTTATGCAAAAAAAAAGTGACATTTATATTTACTTGGAATTACAGGTCACAAACACGTGACATGTTTATGTACCTGCTCACAACTTTAAAAAGTTTGAGAGTCTAATTGACTTTAAAGGTAAAGTTTGATTGCCTATTTGACACATTCTATGCAAAAAAAGTGACATTTATATTTATCTTGTATAAAAAAAAGTGACATTTATATTTACCTGGTATTACAGATCACTAACAGGTAATTATGTCTTGATGAACTAAATTAACATGTTTATGTACCTAATTGCAACTTTATAAAGTTTGAGGATCTAATTTACTTTACAGATAAAGTTTGATGTCCTATTTGATACATTTTATGCAAAAAAAAATGACATTTATATTTACTTAGAATTACATGTCACAAACAGGTGACATGTTTATGTACCTACCTGCAACTTTAATAAGTTTGAGAGCCTAATTGACTTTAAAGGTAAGGTTTGATTGCCTATTTGACACATTTTACGCAAAAAAAGTGACATTTATATTTACCTGGTATTACAGGACACTAACAGGTAATTATGTCTTGTTGAACTAAATTGAGATGTTTATGTACCTACCTGCAACTTTAAAAAGTTTGAGGGCCTAATCGACTTTACAGATAAAGTTTAAAAGCCTATTTGATTCGTTTTATGCAAAAAAAAATGACATTTATATTTACCTGGTATTACAGGACACTAACAGGTAATTATGTCTTGTTGAACTAAATTGAGATGTTTATGTACCTACCTGCAACTTTAAAAAGTTTGAGGGCCTAATCGACTTTACAGATAAAGTTTAAAAGCCTATTTGATTCGTTTTATGCAAAAAAAGTGACATTTATATTTACCTGGTAATACAGGTCACTAACAGGTAATTATGTCTTGTTGAACTAAATTGAGATGTTTATGTACCTAATTGCAACTTTATAAAGTTTGAGGATCTAATTTACTTTACAGATAAAGTTTTATGGTCTATTTGATACATTTTATGCAAAAAAAAAATGACATTTATATTTACTTAGAATTACAGGTCACAAACAGGTGACATGTTTATGTACCTATCTGCATCTTTAAAAAGTTTGAGAGCCTAATTGACTTTAAAGGTAAGGTTTGATTGCCTATTTGACACATTTTACGCAAAAAAAGTGACATTTATATTTACCTGGTATCACAGGTCACTAACAGGTAATTATGTCTTGATGAACTAAATTGACATGTTTATGTACCTAATTGCAACTTTATAAAGTTCGAGGACCAAATTGAATTTACAGATAAAGTTTGAGGGCCTATTTGATATATTTTATGCAAAAAAAATGACATTTATATTTACCTGGTATTACAGGTCACAAAAAGGTAATTATGCCTTGATGACTAAATTGACATGTTTATGTATCTAATTGCAACTTTAAAAAATTTGAGGGCCTAATCGACTTTACAGATAAAGTTTGATGGCCTATTTGATACATTTTATGTAAAAAAAAAGTGACATTTATATTTACTAGGAATTACACGTCACTAACGGGTGACATGTTTATGTACCTACTTGCAACTTTAAAAAGTTTCAGAGCCTTATTGACTTTAAAGGTAAGTTTGATTGCCTAATTGACACATTTTATGCAAAAAAGTGACATTTATATTACCTGGTATTACAGGTCACCACCAGGTAATTATGCCTTGAAGACTAAATTGACATGTTTATGTACAGGTAATTATGCCTTGAAGACTAAATTGACATGTTTATGTATCTAATTGAAACTTTAAAAAGTTTGAGGGCCTCATTGACTCTACAGATAAAGTTTGTTGGCCTATTTGATACATTTTATGCAAAAAAAAGTGACATTTATATTTATCTGGTATTACAGGTCACTAACAAGTGACATGTTTATGTACCTACTTGCAACTTTAAAAAGTTTGAGAGCATAATTGACTTTAAAGGAAAAGTTTGATTGTCTATTTGACACATTTTATGCAAAAAAAGTGACATTTATATTTACCTGGTAATACAGGTCACTAACAGGTAATTATGTCTTGTTGAACTAAATTGACATGTTTATGTACCTAATTGCAACTTTAAAAAGTTTGAGGGCCTAATCGACTTTACAGATAAAGTTTGATGGCCTATTTGATACATTTTATGCAAAAAAAATGACATTTATATTTACTTTGAATTACAGGTTACAAATAGGTGACATGTTTATGTACCGACCTGCAACTTTAAAAAGCTGAGAGCTTAATTGACTTTAATGGTAAGGTTTGATTGCCTATTTGAAACATTTTATGTAAAAAAGTGACATTTATATTTACCTGGTATTACAGGTCACTAACAAATAATTATGTCTTGATGAACTAAATTGACGTGTTTATGTACCTAATTGCAACTTTATAAAGTTCGAGGACCTAATTGAATTTACAAATAAAGTTTGAAGGCCTATTTGATATATTTTATGAAAAAAAGTGACATTTATATTTACCTGGTATTACAGGTCACAAACAGGTAATTATGCCTTGATGACTAAATTGACATGTTTATGTATCTAATTGCAACTTTAAAAAGTTTGAGGGCCTAATCGACTTTACAGATAAAGTTTGATGGCCTATTTGATACACTTTATGTAAAAAAAAAGTGACATTTATATTACCAGGAATTACAAGTCACTAACGGGTGACATGTTTATGTACCTACTTGCAACTTTAAAAAGTTTGAGAGCCTTATTGACTTTAAAGGTAAAGTTTGATTGCCTATTTGACACATTTTATGCAAAAAAAAGTGATATTTATATTAACTGGTAATACAGGTCACTAACAGCTAATTATGTCTTGTTGAACTAAATTGACATGTTTATGTACCTAATTGCAACTTTATAAAGTTTGAGGATCTAATTTACTTTACAGATAAAGTTTGATGGCCTATTTGATACATTTTATGCAAAAAAAATGACATTTATATTTACTTTGAATTACAGGTTACAAATAGGTGACATGTTTATGTACCGACCTGCAACTTTAAAAAGCTGAGAGCCTAATTGACTTTAATGGTAAGGTTTGATTGCCTATTTGACACATTTTATGCAAAAAAAATGACATTTATATTTACTTTGAATTACAGGTTACAAATAGGTGACATGTTTATGTACCGACCTGCAACTTTAAAAAGCTGAGAGCCTAATTGACTTTAATGGTAAGGTTTGATTGCCTATTTGAAACATTTTATGTAAAAAAGTGACATTTATATTTACCTGGTATTACAGGTCACTAACAAATAATTATGTCTTGATGAACTAAATTGACATGTTTATGTACCTAATTGCAACTTTATAAAGTTCGAGGACCTAATTGAATTTACAAATAAAGTTTGAAGGCCTATTTGATATATTTTATGAAAAAAAGTGACATTTATATTTACCTGGTATTACAGGTCACAAACAGGTAATTATGCCTTGATGACTAAATTGACATGTTTATGTATCTAATTGCAACTTTAAAAAGTTTGAGGGCCTCATTGAATCTACAGATAAAGTTTGATGGCCTATTTGATACATTTTATGCAAAAAAAGAGACATTTATATTTACCTAGAATTACAGGTCACAAACAGGTGACATGTTTATGTACCTAATTGCAACTTTATAAAGTTTGAAGGCCTAATTGCCTTTACAGATAAAGTTTCAAGGCCTATTTGATACATTGTATGCAAAAAAAAAAAAATAACATTTATATTACCTGGTATTACTGGTCACCAACAGCTAATTATGCCTTGATGACTAAATTATATGCAAAAAAAGTGACATTTATATTTACCTGGTATTACAGGTCACTAACAGGCAATTATGTCTTGATGAACTAAATTGACATGTTTATGTAACTAATTGCAACTTTATAAAGTTCGAGGACCTAATTGACTTTACAGATAAAGTTTGAAGGCCTATTTGATATATTTTATGAAAAAAAAGTGACATTTATATTTACCTAGTATTACAGGTCACAAACTGGTAATTATGCCTTGATGACTAAATTGACATGTTTATGTATCTAATTGCAACTTTAAAAAGTTTGAGGGCCGAATCGACTTTATAGTTAAAGTTTTATTGCCTATTTGATACATTTTATGCAAAAAAAAAAATTGACATTTATATTTACCTGGTATTACAGGTCACCTATAGGTAATTATGCCTTGATGACTAAATTGACATGATTATGTATCTAATTGCAACTTTAAAAAGTTTGAGTACTTAATTGACTTAACATATAAAATTTGTTGGCCTATTTGATACATTTTATGCAAAAAAAAGTGACATTTATATTTACATGAAATTACAGGTCACTAACAGGTGATATGTTTATTTACCTACTTGCAACTTTAAAAAGTTTGACAGCCTAATTGACTTTAAATTTAAAGTTTGATTGCCTATTTGACTCAGTTTGTGCAAAAAAAGTGACATTATTATTTACCTGGTATTACAGGTCAGAAACAAGTAATGATGTCTTGATGAACTAAATTGACATGTTTATGTACCTAATTGCAACTTTATAAAGTTTGAGGGCCTAATTGACTTTATAGTTAAATTTTTATTGCCAATTTGATACATTTTATGCAAAAAAAAATTGACATTTATATTTACCTGGTATTACAGGTTACCTACAGTTAATTATGCCTTGATGACTAAATTGACATGTTTATGTATCTAATTGCAACTTTAAAAAGTTTGAGAGCCTAATTGACTTTACATATAAAATTTGTTGGCCTATTTGATACATTTTATGCAAAAAAAAGTGACATTTAAATTTACATGGATTTATAGGTCACTAACAGGTGATATGTTAATTTACCTACTTGCAACTTTAAAAAGTTTGACAGCCTATTTGACTTTAAAGTTAAAGTTTGATTGCCTATTTGACACATTTTGTGCAAAAAAAGTGACATTATTATTTACCTGGTATTACAGGTTACAAACAAGTAATTATGTCTTGATGAACTAAATTGACATGTTTATGTACCTAATTGCAACTTTATAAAGTTTGAAGGCCTAATTGCCTTTACAGATAAAGTTTCAAGGCCTATTTGATACATTTTATGCAAAAAAAAGTGACATTTATATTTACCTGGTATTACAGGTCACCAACAGCTAATTATGCCTTGATGACTAAATTGACATGTTTATGTATCTAATTGCAATTTTAAAAAGTTTGAAGGCCTAATTGACTTTACAGATAAAGTTTGATGGCCTATTTGATACATGTTATGCAAAAAAAAAAGTGACATTTATATTTACCTGGTATTACAGATCACAAAAAGGTAATTATGCCTTGATGACTAAATTGACATGTTTATGTATCTAATTGCAACTTTAAAAAGTTTGAGGGTCTAATCGAGTTTAGAGATAAAGTTTGATTGCCTATTTGATACATTTTATGTAAAAAAAAAAGTGACATTTATATTTACTAGGAATTACACGTCACTAACGGGTGACATGTTTATGTACCTACCTGAAAATTTAAAAAGTTTGAGAGCCTAATTGACTTTAAAGGTAGGGTTTGATTGCCTATTTGACACATTTTATGCAAAAAAAGTGACATTTATATTTACCTGGTATTACAGGTCACTAACAGGTAATTATGTCTTGATTGACTAAATTGACATGTTTATGTACCTAATTGCAACTTTATAAAGTTTGAGGGCCTAATTGACTTTACAAGAAAAGTTTGAAGGCCTATTTGATACATTTTATTTAAAAAAAAAGTGAGATTTATATATTACCTGGTTTTACAGGTCAGCAACAGGTAATTATGCCTTGATGACTAAATTGACATGTTTATGTATCTAATTGCAACTTTAAAAAGCTTGAGGGCCTAATCGACTTTACAGATAATTTGATACATTTTATGTAAAAAAAAAAAGTGACATTTATATTTACTAGGAATTACACGTCACTAACGGGTGACATGTTTATGTACCTACCTGCAACTTTAAAAAGTTTGAGAGCCTAATTGACTTTAAAGGTAAGGTTTGATTGCCTATTAGACACATTTTATGCAAAAAAAGTGACATTTATATTTACCTGGTATTACAGGTCACTAACAGGCAATTATGTCTTGATAACTAAATTGACATGTTTATGTACCTAATTGCAACTTTATAAAGTTCGAGGACCTAATTGACTTTACAGATAAAGTTTGAAGGCCTATTTGATATATTTTATGAAAAAAAGTGACATTTATATTTACCTGGTATTACAGGTCAGAAACAGGTAATTATGCCTTGATGACTAAATTGACATGTTTATGTATCTAATTGCAACTTTAAAAATTTTGAGGGCCTAATCGACTTTATAGTTAAAGTTTTATTACCTATTTGATACATTTTATGCAAAAAAAAAGTGACATTTATATTTACATGAAATTACAGGTTACTAACAGGTGATATGTTTATTTACCTAGTTGCAACTTTAAAAAGTTTGACAGCCTAATTGACTTTAAAGTTAAAGTTTGATTGCCTATTTGACACAGTTTGTGCAAAAAAGTGACATTATTATTTACCTGGTATTACAGGTCAGAAACAAGTAATTATGTCTTGATGAACTAAATTGACATGTTTATGTACCTAATTGCAACTTTATAAAGTTTGAGGGCCTAATTGACTTTATAGTTAAAGTTTTATTGCCAATTTGATACATTTTATGCAAAAAAAAATTGACATTTATATTTACCTGGTATTACAGGTCACCTACAGTTAATTATGCCTTGATGACTAAATTGACATGTTTATGTATCTAATTCCAACTTTAAAAAGTTTGAGGGCCTAATTGACTTTACATATAAAATTTGTTGGTCTATTTGATACATTTTATGCAAAAAAAGTGACATTTATAATTACATGGAATTACAGGTCACTAACAGGTGATATGTTAATTTACCTACTTGCAACTTTAAAAAGTTTGACAGCCTAATTGACTTTAAAGTTAAAGTTTGATTGCCTATTTGACACATTTTGTGCAAAAAAAGTGACATTATTATTTACCTGGTATTACAGGTCACAAACAAGTAATTATGTCTTGATGAACTAAATTGACATGTTTATGTACCTAATTCCAACTTTATAAAGTTTGAAGGCCTAATTGCCTTTACAGATAAAGTTCCAAGGCCTATTTGATACATTTTATGCAAGAAAAATGACATTTATATTTATCTAGAGTTACAGGTCACAAACAGGTGACATGTTTATGTATCTAATTCCAACTTTATAAAGTTTGAGCGCCTAATTGACTTTATAGGTAAAGTTTTATTGCATATTAGATACATTTTATGCAAGAAAAATGACATTTATATTTATCTAGAGTTACAGGTCACAAACAGGTGACATGTTTATGTATCTAATTCCAACTTTATAAAGTTTGAGCGCCTAATTGACTTTATAGGTAAAGTTTTATTGCATATTAGATACATTTTATGCAAGAAAAATGACATTTATATTTATCTAGAGTTACAGGTCACAAACAGGTGACATGTTTATGTATCTAATTCCAACTTTATAAAGTTTGAGCGCCTAATTGACTTTATAGGTAAAGTTTTATTGCATATTAGATACATTTTATGCAAGAAAAATGACATTTATATTTATCTAGAGTTACAGGTCACAAACAGGTGACATGTTTATGTATCTAATTCCAACTTTATAAAGTTTGAGCGCCTAATTGACTTTATAGGTAAAGTTTTATTGCATATTAGATACATTTTATGCAAGAAAAATGACATTTATATTTATCTAGAGTTACAGGTCACAAACAGGTGACATGTTTATGTATCTAATTCCAACTTTATAAAGTTTGAGCGCCTAATTGACTTTATAGGTAAAGTTTTATTGCATATTAGATACATTTTATGCAAGAAAAATGACATTTATATTTATCTAGAGTTACAGGTCACAAACAGGTGACATGTTTATGTATCTAATTCCAACTTTATAAAGTTTGAGCGCCTAATTGACTTTATAGGTAAAGTTTTATTGCATATTAGATACATTTTATGCAAGAAAAATGACATTTATATTTATCTAGAGTTACAGGTCACAAACAGGTGACATGTTTATGTATCTAATTCCAACTTTATAAAGTTTGAGCGCCTAATTGACTTTATAGGTAAAGTTTTATTGCATATTAGATACATTTTATGCAAGAAAAATGACATTTATATTTATCTAGAGTTACAGGTCACAAACAGGTGACATGTTTATGTATCTAATTCCAACTTTATAAAGTTTGAGCGCCTAATTGACTTTATAGGTAAAGTTTTATTGCATATTAGATACATTTTATGCAAGAAAAATGACATTTATATTTATCTAGAGTTACAGGTCACAAACAGGTGACATGTTTATGTATCTAATTCCAACTTTATAAAGTTTGAGCGCCTAATTGACTTTATAGGTAAAGTTTTATTGCATATTAGATACATTTTATGCAAGAAAAATGACATTTATATTTATCTAGAGTTACAGGTCACAAACAGGTGACATGTTTATGTATCTAATTCCAACTTTATAAAGTTTGAGCGCCTAATTGACTTTATAGGTAAAGTTTTATTGCATATTAGATACATTTTATGCAAGAAAAATGACATTTATATTTATCTAGAGTTACAGGTCACAAACAGGTGACATGTTTATGTATCTAATTCCAACTTTATAAAGTTTGAGCGCCTAATTGACTTTATAGGTAAAGTTTTATTGCATATTAGATACATTTTATGCAAGAAAAATGACATTTATATTTATCTAGAGTTACAGGTCACAAACAGGTGACATGTTTATGTATCTAATTCCAACTTTATAAAGTTTGAGCGCCTAATTGACTTTATAGGTAAAGTTTTATTGCATATTAGATACATTTTATGCAAGAAAAATGACATTTATATTTATCTAGAGTTACAGGTCACAAACAGGTGACATGTTTATGTATCTAATTCCAACTTTATAAAGTTTGAGCGCCTAATTGACTTTATAGGTAAAGTTTTATTGCATATTAGATACATTTTATGCAAGAAAAATGACATTTATATTTATCTAGAGTTACAGGTCACAAACAGGTGACATGTTTATGTATCTAATTCCAACTTTATAAAGTTTGAGCGCCTAATTGACTTTATAGGTAAAGTTTTATTGCATATTAGATACATTTTATGCAAGAAAAATGACATTTATATTTATCTAGAGTTACAGGTCACAAACAGGTGACATGTTTATGTATCTAATTCCAACTTTATAAAGTTTGAGCGCCTAATTGACTTTATAGGTAAAGTTTTATTGCATATTAGATACATTTTATGCAAGAAAAATGACATTTATATTTATCTAGAGTTACAGGTCACAAACAGGTGACATGTTTATGTATCTAATTCCAACTTTATAAAGTTTGAGCGCCTAATTGACTTTATAGGTAAAGTTTTATTGCATATTAGATACATTTTATGCAAGAAAAATGACATTTATATTTACCTGCTATTACAGGTCACCAATAGATAATTAAGTCTTGATTACTAAGTTGACATGTTTGTGTATCTAAGAGGGCCAAATTGACTTTACATATAAAATTTGTTGGCCTATTTGATACATTTTATGCAAAAAAAGTGACATTTTTTGATACATTTTATGCAAAAAAAAAAAAAAGCGACATTTATATTTACCTGGTATTATAGGTCACCAACAGATAATTTTTTTTATGTCTAAATTGACATGTTTATGTATATAATTGCAACTTTAAAAAGTTTGAGGGCCTAGTTGACTTTAAAGGTAAAGTTTGATTGCCAATTTGACACATTTTATGCCCAAAAAGTGACATTTATATTTACCTGGAATTACAGGTCACTAACAGGTGATATGTTTATGTACCTAATTACAACTTTATAAAGTTTGAGGGTCTAATTGACTTTACAGATAAAGTTTGATGGTCTATTTGATACATTTTATTAAAAAAAAGTGACATTTATATTTACCTGGAATTACAGGTCACAAACAATTGACATGTTTATGTACCTACTTGCAACTTTAAAACGTTTGAGAGCCTAATTGACTTTAAAGGTAAAGTTTGATTGCCAATTTGACACATTTTATGACAAATAAGTGACATTTATATTTACTTGGTATTACAGGTTACTTATAGGTAATTATGTCTTGATAAACTAAATTTGAATGTTTATGTACCTAATTGCAACTTTATAAAGTTCGAGAGCCTAATTGACTTTACAGATAATGTTTGAAGGCCTATTTGATACATTTTATAAAAAAAAAGTGACATTTATATTTACCTGGTATTACAGGTCACCAATAGGTAATTATGCCTTGATGACTAAATTGACATGTTTATGTATCTAATTGCAATTTAAAAAGTTTGAGGGCCTAATTGACTTTACAGATAAAGTTTGATGGTCTATTTGATATATTTTATGCAAAAAAAAAAGTGACATTTATATTTACCTGTTATTACAGGTCACCAACAAGTAATTATTTTTATGACTAAATTGACATGTTTATGTATCTAATTGTAACTTTAAAAAGTTTGAGGGCCTAATTGACTTTACATATAAAATTTGTTGCCCTATTTGATACATTTTATGGAAAAAAAGTGACATTTATAGTTACCTGGTCTTATAGGTCACCAACAGGTAATTATGCCTTGATGACTAAATTGACATGTTTATGTATCTAATTTCAACTTTAAAAAGTTTGAGGGCCTAATTGACTTTACAGATAAAGTTTGATGGTCTATTTCATACATTTTATTAAAAAAAAAGTGACATTTATATTTATCTAGAGTTACAGGTCACAAACAGGTGACATGTTTATGTAACTACTTGCGACTTTAAAACTTTTGAGAGCCTGATTGACTTTAAAGTTAAAGTTTGATTGCCTGTTTGACACATTTTATGCAAAAAAAGTGACATTTATATTTACCTGGTATTACAGGTCACTAACATGTAATTATGTTTTGATGAACTAAATTGACAAATTTATGTACCTAATTGCAACTTTATAAAGTTTGAGGGCCTGTATGACTTTACAGGTAAAGTTTTATTGCCTATTTGATACATTTTATGCAAAAAAAGTGACATTTTTATTTACCTGGTATTACAGGTCACCAACAGGTAATTATGCCTTGATGACTAAATTGACATGTTTATGTATCTATATACAACTTTAAAAAGTTTGAGGCCTAATTGACTTTACATATAAAATTTGTTGGCTTATTTGATACATTTTATGCAAAAAAAATTACATTGTAGTTACCTGGAATTACAGGTCACTAACAGGTGATATGTATATTTACCTAGCTACATGCAACTTTATAAAGTTCGAAAGTCTTATTGACTTTACAGATAAAGTTTGAAGGCATATTTGATACATTTTATGCAAAAAAAAAGTGGTATTTATATTTACCTGGTATTACAGGTCACCAACAGGTAATTATGCCTTGGTGACTAAATTGACATGTTTATGTATCTAATTGCATCTTTAAAAAGTTTGAGGGCCTAATTGAATTTACAGATAAAGTTTGATGGCCTATTTGATACATTTTATGCAAAAAAAAAAAAAGTGACATTTATATTTACTTGGAATTATAGGTCACTAACAGGTGACATGTTTATGTACCTAATTGCAACTTTAAAAAGTTTGAGAGCCTAATTGACTTTAAAGGTAAAGTTCGATTGCCTATTTGACATATTTTATGCAAAAAAGTGACATTATTATTTACCTAGTATTACAGGTCAGTAATAGGTAATTATGTCTTGATTAACTAAATTGACATGTTTATGTACCTAATTAATACTTTATAAAGTTTGAGGGTCTAATTGACTTTACAGATAAAGTTTAAAAGCCTATTTGATACGTTTTATGCAAAAAAAAAAAGTGACATTTATATTTACTTGGTATTACAGGTCACCAACAGATAATTATGCCTTGATGAATAAATTGACATGTTTATGTATCTAATTGGATCTTTAAAAAGTTTGAGAGCCTAATTGACTTTACAGATAAAGTTTGATGGCCTATTTGATACATTTTACGCAAAAAAAAAGTCACATTTTTATTTACCTGGTATTACAGGTCACAAAAAGATGACATGTTTATGTAACTACTTACAACTTTAAAAATTTTGAGAGCCTAATTGACTTTAAAGGTAAAGTTTGATTGCCTATTTGACTCATTTTATGCAAAAAAAAGTGACATTTATATTTACCTGGTATTACAGGTCACTAACATGTAATTATGTTTTCATGAACTAAATTGACATGTTTATGTATCTAATTGCAACTTTATAAGGTTTGATGGCCTAATTGATTTTAAAGTTAAAGTTTGATTGCCTATTTGACACATTTTATGCAAAAAAAAGTGACATTTATATTTCCCTGATATTACAGGTCACCAACAGGTAATTATGCCTTGATGAGTAAATTGACATGTTTATGTACCTAATTGCAACTTTATAAAGTTTGACGGCAAATATGACTTTACAGGTAAAGTTTTATTTCCTATTTGATACATTTTATGCAATAAAAAGTGACATTTTTATTTACCTGGTATTACAGGTCACCAACAGGTAATTATGCTGTAACCCCTCGGTTTTTTCCGACAAAGTTAATGTTCGAGAATATATATATATTTTTAAGCTATGACATTTAGGAGAAGGTCTCTCGGTGATCGAAAGAATTTTTTTTCTTAACTAGTTATTAATAAGCTGCGATCTACGTACCGGTTACGAACCGAAAAGTTTTTAAGGACGTATATTCAGTTCGAATTTTCCTAGAAATTGGATTATTAAGTATCATATGATTAAGCCTGAACTTCTAGTTAGTTCAAGTAAAATTTTAAATGGACTGAAAGGGGTAAAATTGTTACGAACCTTGTACCTATATTCCGCGAGATACCGAAAAATTCCCAATTTGAGGGATTAGCGACGGGATTATTTTTAGAATAATTTTGGTGTTAGAATTTTCCCGAATTAAGCCATGATCCTCCGAACTTTTATCTGATTTGAACCCGAACTGGCAAAGATTAGATTTTTTCTTCTTCAAGGAGCCATAGGGTATTGACATGTGGCATAACCCCAAGTGGATGATCACAATTAATGAAGCATTTAATGCTAACATTAATGAGGTATGGGAATGTTGCACTTTGTTGCTTGATCTTCAAGACATAATCTACACTATCACACTCATATTTCTCTCTCACTTTCGAACACACAAGGAAGAAGAGGAGGAAAAATATTAGTCTTCCATATTTGTGATCTAAGAACTCCTTAGGCATTTCTTCAACTCCAAGAACTCTACTATAGGTAAGAACTTCGGTTTTGTTCGGTTCAATCCCTCCTAAGACTTAAGCTTGGACTTAAGATTTATGAAAACATTGTATTATGGTGTTTTGTTAGGATCTTTGGTGAAGGAATCCAAGGAAGGCATCATCAACTTGTACGGTTTTTAAGGTTTCTACAAAGGTAAGGAATCCCTTAAGTTGGCTCAATCACTTGAAGGTGAACAAATGCTAGTAAATTACGTGACTAGGAAATTTTACGTGAAAAATATGTGTTAAGTTGTGGATCTACAAGTTGGCTTAAAGAAACTACACTTTGAATGTTTAGTAATTTTTGTATGCATGTTCATAGCTAATTTATGCATGTATATGTTGTATTTATGCCCATATAGGCTTATACTTGTGAAAATATTGGAAAAAAAATCAAGTTAGTCTCTGGCAGTAAATTCCGAGATTTATTGGGAAAAATTGGTAAGGTATTTTGACTCCATTTTTCTCAGATATGTAGTTCAATAAGTTTAGTACCCGCATATAAAATTTCGTAAGGATCGGAGTAGTGTAAGTACGGTTTTCGAATTTTTTTCCAAAACTGGTCCAGAGAGAAAAATATTCTAGACAGCACACTGCCAAGGGCAAAAAGGAAATTATCTGTGTTTATTCGTGGATCAAAATGACCAAAACTTTTTCTGGACAACAAGTACTATAAGTTGGGGTTCTACCATAAAAATTTCAAGTGAAAAAGAGTTCGGGAACTATTTTTACCGGCTCAATCTTTTGGACTGCGCCAACTGAAATCTTCTGGCAGAGAGGCTGGACGCGGTCCGGACGCCTGCGTCCGCCGTGCGTTCCCTGGTGCGGCCAGCCGCGAGTCCGCGCGACGCGGACTTGTTTTCGACTTGTTTTTGACCAAACTTTTCCCCGATGTTTTTAATCCCGAGTATTGCGATGTTTTGAAGGCCTACGGGCAATCGAGTGAATTTTTGAAGACTCAAATGTTATTTTTGTGCATTATAATTAATAATTTAGAGAAAAATAGTGTTTTAAGAATTATCGTGACTCTCGTACTTGGATTTTCGTAATAGAAATAACGTTAACTAATAGGTGTATTTTGGGGAATATATTCGAGCAAGTGTGATGGTTTTTGAGTCATGTGAACATAATGAATTGTGAGGGGTTCTGTATGAATTGTTCATACTGTAGATGAAGTTTGATGGCCTATTTGATACATTTTATGCAAAAAGAAAAGTGACATTTTTATTTACTGGTATTACAGGTCACAAATAGATGACATGTTTATGTAACTACTTACAACTTTAAAAAGTTTGAGAGCCTAATTGACTTTAAAGGTAAAGTTTGATTGCCTATTTGACACATTTTATGACAAATAAGTGACATTTATATTTACTTGGTATTACAGGTCAGTTATAGGTAATTATGTCTTGATAAACTAAATTGGCATGTTTATGTACCTAATTGCAACTTTATAAAGTTCGAGAGCCTAATTGACTTTACAGATAAAGTTTGAAGGCCTATTTGATACATTTTATGCAAAAAAAAAGTGGCATTCATATTTACCTGGTTTTACAGGTCACCAACAGGTAATTATGCCTTGGCGACTAAATTGACATGTTTATGTATCTAATTGCAACTTTAAAAAGTTTGAGGGCCTAATTGACTTTACAGATAAAGTTTGATAGCCTATTTGATACATTTTATGCAAAAAAAAAAGTGACATTTATATTTACCTAGAATTATAGGTCACTAACAGGTGACATGTTTATATTCCTACTTTCAACTTTAAAAAGTTTGAGAGCCTAATTGAGTTTAAAGGTAAAGTTTGATTGCCTATTTGACACATTTTATGCAAAATAAGTGACATTTATATTTACCTGGTATTACAGGTCACTAATAGGTAATTATGTCTTGATGAACTAAATTGGCATGTTTATGTACCTAATTGCAACTTTATAAAGTTCGAAAGCCTAATTGACTTTACAGATAAAGTTTGAAGGCATATTTGATACATTTTATGCAAAAAAAAAAGTGGCATTTATATTTACCTGGTATTACAGGTCACCAACAGGTAATTATGCCTTGATGACTAAATAGACATGTTTATGTATATAATTGCAACTTTAAAAAGTTTGAGGGCCTAATTGAATTTACAGATAAAGTTTGATGGCCTATTTGATATATTTTATGCAAAAAAAGTGACATTTATATTTACTTGGAATTATAGGTCACTAACAGGTGACATGTTTATGTACCTACTTGCAACTTTAAAAAGTTTGAGAGGCTAATTGACTTTACAGATAAAGTTTGATGGCCTATTTGATACATTTTATGCAAAAAAAAAGTGACATTTATATTTACCTAGAATTACAGGTCACAAACAGGTGACATGTTTATGTAACTACTTGCAACTTTAAAAATTTTGAGAGCCTAATTGACTTTAAAGGTAAAGTTTTATTGCCTATTTGATACATTTTATGCAAAAACAAGTGACATTTTTATTTACCTGGTATTACAGGTCACCAACAGGTAATTATGCCTTGATGACTAAATTGACATGTTTATGTATCTATATACAACTTTAAAAAGTTTGAGGCCTAATTGACTTTACATATAAAATTTGTTGGCTTATTTGATACATTTTATGCAAAAAAAATTACATTATAGTTACCTGGAATTACAGGTCACTAACAGATGATATGTATATTTACCTAGCTACATGCAACTTTATAAAGTTCGAAAGTCTTATTGACTTTACAGATAAAGTTTGAAGGCATATTTGATACATTTTATGCAAAAAAAAAAGTGGTATTTATATTTACCTGGTATTACAGGTCACCAACTGGTAATTATGCCTTGATGACTAAATTGACATGTTTATGTATCTAAATCTTTAAAAAGTTTGAGGGCCTAATTGAATTTACAGATAAAGTTTGACGGCCTATTTGATACATTTTATGCAAAAAAAAAAAAGTGACATTTATATTTATTTGGAATTATAGGTCACTAACAGGTGACATGTTTATGTACCTACTTGCAACTTTAAAAAGTTTGAGAGCCTAATTGACTTTAAAGGTAAAGTTCGATTGCCTATTTGACACATTTTATGCAAAAAAGTGACATTATTATTTACCTAGTATTACAGGTCACTAATAGGTAATTACGTTTTGATTAACTAAATTGACATGTTTATGTAACTAATTACAACTTTATAAAGTTTGAGGGTCTAATTGACTTTACAGATAAAGTTTAAAAGCCTATTTGATACGTTTTATGCAAAAAAAAAGTGACATTTATATTTACCTGGTATTACAGGTCACCAACAGATAATTATGCCTTGATGAATAAATTGACATGTTTATGTATCTAATTGGATCTTAAAAAAGTTTGAGAGCCTAATTGACTTTACAGATAAAGTTTGATGGCCTATTTGATACATTTTATGCAAAAAAAAAAGTCACATTTTTATTTACTTGGTATTACAGGTCACAAACAGATGACATGTTTATGTAACTACTTACAACTTTAAAAATTTTGAGGGCCTAATTGACTTTAAAGGTAAAGTTTGATTGCCTATTTCACTCATTTTATGCAAAAAAAAAATGACATTTATATTTACCTGGTATTACAGGTCACTAACATGTAATTATGTTTTCATGAACTAAATTTACATGTTTATGTATCTAATTGCAACTTTATAAAGTTTGAGGGCCTAATTGACTTTAAAGTTGAAGTTTGATTGCCTATTTGACACATTTTATGCAAAAAAAAGTGACATTTATATTTACCTGATATTACAGGTCACCAACAGGTAATTATGCCTTGATGAGTAAATTGACATGTTTATGTACCTAATTGCAACTTTATAAAGTTTGAGGGCAAATATGACTTTACAGGTAAAGTTTTATTTCCTATTTGATACATTTTATGCAATAAAAAGTGACATTTTTATTTACCTGGTATTACAGGTCACCAACAGGTAATTATGCTGTAACCCCTCGGTTTTTTCCGAAAAAGTTAAGGTTCGAGAATATATATATTTTTAAGCTATGACATTTAGGAGAAGGTCTCTCGATGATCCAAAGAATTTTTTTTCTTAACTAGTTATTAATAAGCTGCGATCTACGTACCGGTTACGAACCGAAAAATTTTTAAGGATGTATATTCAGTTCGAATTTTCCTAGAAATTGGATTATTAAGTATCATATGATTAAGCCTGAACTTCTAGTTAGTTCAAGTAAAATTTTAAATGGACTGAAAGGGGTAAAATTGTTACGAACCTTGTACCTATATTTCGCGAGATACCGAAAAATTCCCAATTTGAGGGATTAGCGACGGGATTATTTTTAGAATAATTTTGGTGTTAGAATTTTCCCGAATTAAGCCATGATCCTCCGAACTTTTATCTGATTTGAACCCGAACTGGCAAAGATTAGATTTTTTCTTCTTCAAGGAGCCATAGGGTATTGACATGTGGCATAACCCCAAGTGGATGATCACAATTAATGAAGCATTTAATGCTAGCATTAATGAGGTATGGGAATGTTGCACTTTGTTGCTTGATCTTCAAGACATAATCTACACTATCACACTCATATTTCTCTCTCACTTTCGAACACACAAGGAAGAAGAGGAGGAAAAATATTAGTCTTCCATATTTGTGATCTAAGAACTCCTTAGGCATTTCTTCAACTCCAAGAACTCTACTATAGGTAAGAACTTCGGTTTTGTTCGGTTCAATCCCTCCTAAGACTTAAGCTTGGACTTAAGATTTATGAAAACATTGTATTATGGTGTTTTGTTAGGATCTTTGGTGAAGGAATCCAAGGAAGGCATCATCAACTTGTACGGTTTTTAAGGTTTCTACAAAGGTAAGGAATCCCTTAAGTTGGCTCAATCACTTGAAGGTGAACAAATGCTAGTAAATTACGTGACTATTTTTACCGGCTCAATCTTTTGGACTGCGCCAACTGAAATCTTCTGGCAGAGAGGCTGGACGCGGTCCGGAAGCCTGCGTCCGCCGTGCGTTCGCTGGTGCGGCCAGCCGCGAGTCCGCGCGACGCGGACTCATTTTCGACTTGTTTTTTACCAAACTTTTCCCCGATGTTTTTAATCCCGAGTATTGCGATGTTTTGAAGGCCTACGGGCAATCGGGTGAATTTTTGAAGACTCAAATATTATTTTTGTGCATTATAATTACTAATTTAGAGAAAAATGGTGTTTTAAGAATTATCGTGACTCTCGTACTTGGATTTTCGTAATAGAAATAACGTTAACTAATAGGTGTATTTTGGGAAATATATTCGAGCAAGTGTGATGGTTTTTGAGTCATGTGAACATAATGAATGGTGAGGGGTTCTGTATGAATTGTTCATACTGCAGATGAAGTTTGATGGCCTATTTGATACATTTTATGCAAAAAGAAAAGTGACATTTTTATTTACCTGGTATTATAGGTCACAAATAGATGACATGTTTATGTAACTACTTACAACTTTAAAAAGTTTGAGAGCCTAATTGACTTTAAAGGTAAAGTTTGATTGTCTATTTGACACATTTTATGACAAATAAGTAACATTTATATTTACTTGGTATTACAGGTCAGTTATAGGTAATTATGTCTTGATAAACTNATACCGAAAAATTCCCAATTTGAGGGATTAGCGACGGGATTATTTTTAGAATAATTTTGGTGTTAGAATTTTCCCGAATTAAGCCATGATCCTCCGAACTTTTATCTGATTTGAACCCGAACTGGCAAAGATTAGATTTTTTCTTCTTCAAGGAGCCATAGGGTATTGACATGTGGCATAACCCCAAGTGGATGATCACAATTAATGAAGCATTTAATGCTAGCATTAATGAGGTATGGGAATGTTGCACTTTGTTGCTTGATCTTCAAGACATAATCTACACTATCACACTCATATTTCTCTCTCACTTTCGAACACACAAGGAAGAAGAGGAGGAAAAATATTAGTCTTCCATATTTGTGATCTAAGAACTCCTTAGGCATTTCTTCAACTCCAAGAACTCTACTATAGGTAAGAACTTCGGTTTTGTTCGGTTCAATCCCTCCTAAGACTTAAGCTTGGACTTAAGATTTATGAAAACATTGTATTATGGTGTTTTGTTAGGATCTTTGGTGAAGGAATCCAAGGAAGGCATCATCAACTTGTACGGTTTTTAAGGTTTCTACAAAGGTAAGGAATCCCTTAAGTTGGCTCAATCACTTGAAGGTGAACAAATGCTAGTAAATTACGTGACTATTTTTACCGGCTCAATCTTTTGGACTGCGCCAACTGAAATCTTCTGGCAGAGAGGCTGGACGCGGTCCGGAAGCCTGCGTCCGCCGTGCGTTCGCTGGTGCGGCCAGCCGCGAGTCCGCGCGACGCGGACTCATTTTCGACTTGTTTTTTACCAAACTTTTCCCCGATGTTTTTAATCCCGAGTATTGCGATGTTTTGAAGGCCTACGGGCAATCGGGTGAATTTTTGAAGACTCAAATATTATTTTTGTGCATTATAATTACTAATTTAGAGAAAAATGGTGTTTTAAGAATTATCGTGACTCTCGTACTTGGATTTTCGTAATAGAAATAACGTTAACTAATAGGTGTATTTTGGGAAATATATTCGAGCAAGTGTGATGGTTTTTGAGTCATGTGAACATAATGAATGGTGAGGGGTTCTGTATGAATTGTTCATACTGCAGATGAAGTTTGATGGCCTATTTGATACATTTTATGCAAAAAGAAAAGTGACATTTTTATTTACCTGGTATTATAGGTCACAAATAGATGACATGTTTATGTAACTACTTACAACTTTAAAAAGTTTGAGAGCCTAATTGACTTTAAAGGTAAAGTTTGATTGTCTATTTGACACATTTTATGACAAATAAGTAACATTTATATTTACTTGGTATTACAGGTCAGTTATAGGTAATTATGTCTTGATAAACTAAANAAAAAAAAGTGGCATTTATATTTACCTGGTATTACAGGTCACCAACAGGTAATTATGCCTTGATGACTAAATTGACATGTTTATGTATCTAATTGCAACTTTAAAAAGTTTGAGGGCCTAATTGAATTTACAGATAAAGTTTGATGGCCTATTTGATATATTTTATGCAAAAAAAGTGACATTTATATTTACCTGAAATTATAGGTCACTAACAGGTGACATGTTTATGTACCTACTTACAAACTTTAAAAAGTTTGAGAGGCTAATTGACTTTACAGATAAAGTTTGATGGCCTATTTGATACATTTTATGCAAAAACAAAACTGACATTTATATTTACCTAGAATTACAGGTCACAAACAGGTGACATGTTTATGTAACTACTTGCAACTTTAAAAATTTTGAGAGCCTAATTGACTTTAAAGGTAATGTTTTATTTCCTATTTGATACATTTTATGCAAAAAAAGTGACATATATATTTACATGGTATTATAGGTCACCAACAGGTAATTATGCCATGATGACTAAAATGACATGTTTATGTATCTAATTGCAACTTTAAAAAGTTTGAGGGCCTAATTGACTTTACAGATAAAGTTTGATGGTATATTTGATACATTTTATTAAAAAAAAGTGACATTTATATTAACTGGAATTACAGGTCACAAACAGGTGATATGTTTATTTACCTACTTGCAACTTTAAAAAGTTTGAGAGCCTAATTGACTTTAAAGCTAAAGTTTGATTGCCTATTTGACACATTGTATGCAAAAAAAAGTAACATTATTATTTACCTAGTATTACAGGTCACTAATAGGTAATTATGTCTTGATGAACTAAATTGACATGTTTATGTACCTTTACAACTTTATAAAGTTTGAGGGTCTAATTGACTTTACAGATAATGTTTAAAGGCCTATTTAATACATTTTATGCAAAAAAAATGACATTTATATTTACCTGGTATTACAGGTCACAAACAGGTGACATGTTTATGTACCTATTTGCAAGTTTAAAAAGTTTGAGAGCCTAATTGACTTTAAAGATAAAGTTTGATTGCCGATTTGACACATTTTATGCAAAAAAGTGACATTTATATTTTACCTAGTATTACAGGTCACTAACAGGTAATTATGTTTTGATGAACTAAATTGACATGTTTATGTACCTAATTGCAACATTATAAAGTTTGAGGGCCTAATTGACTTTATAGGTAAAGTTTTATTGCATATTAGATACATTTTATGCACAAAAAAAAATGACATTTATATTTACCTGGAATTACAGGTCACAAACATGTGACATGTTTACGTACCTATTTGCAACATTAAAAGGTTTGAGAGCCTAATTGACTTTAAAGGTAAAGTTTGATTGCCTATTTGACACATTTTATTCAAAAAAAAATGTGACATTTATATTTAACTGGAATTACAGGTCACTAACAGGTGACATGCTTATGTTCCTACTTACAACTTTAAAAAGTTTTAGAGCCTAATTGACTTTAAAGGTAAAGTTTAATTGCCTATTTGACACATTTTATGCAAACAAAAGTGACATTATTATTTACCTGGTATTACAGGTCACTAACAGGTAATTATGTCTTGATAAACTAAATTGACATGTTTATGTACCTAATCGCAACTTTATAAAGTTTGAGGATCTAATTTACTTTACAGATAAAGTTTAAAGGCCTATTTGATACATTTTATGCAAAAAAAAAGTGACATTTATATTTACCTGGTATTACAGGTCACCAACAGGTAATTATGCCTTGATGATTAAATTGACTTGTTTATGTATCTAATTACAACTTTAAAAAGTTTGAGCGCCTAATTGACTTTACAGATTAAATTTGATGGCCTATTTGATACATTTTATGCAAAAAAAAAAGTGACATTTATATTTAATTGGAATTACTGGTCACTAATAGGTGACATGCTTATGTACCTAGTTGCAACTTTAAAAAGTTTGAGAGCCTTTTTGACTTTAAATGTAAAGTTTAATTGCCTATTTGGCACATTTTATGCAAAAAAAAAAGTGACATTATTATTTATCTGGTATTATAGGTCACTAACAGGTAATTATGTCTTGATTAATTAAATTGACATGTTTATGTACCTAATCGCAACTATATAAAGTTTGAGAGTCTAATTGACTTTACAGATAAAGTTAAAGGCATATTTGATACATTTTACGCAAAAAAAAAAAAAAACGTGACATTTATATTTACCTGGTATTACAGGTCACCAACAGGTAATTATGCCTTGATGACTAAAATGGCATGTTTATGTATCTAATTGCAACTTTAAAAAGTTTGAGGGCCTAATTGACTTTACAGATAAAGTTTGATGGCCTATTTGATACATTTTATGCAAAATAAAAGTGACATTTATATTTACCTGGAATTACAGGTCACAAACAGGTAATTTTGTCTTGATGAACTAAATTGACATGTTTATGTATCTAATTTCAACCTTAAAAAGTTTGAGAGCCTAATTAATTTTACAGATAAAGTTTGATGGCCTATTTGATATATTTTATGAAAAAAAAGTGACATTTATATTTACCTGGATTACAGGTCATAAACAGGTGACATGTTTATGTACCTACTTGCAACTTTAAAAAGTTTGAGAGCCTAATTGACTTTAAAGCTAAAGTTTGATTGCCTATTTGACACATTGTATGCAAAAAAAAGTGACATTATTATTTACCTAGTATTACAGGTCACTAATAGGTAATTATGTCTTGATGAACTAAATTGACATGTTTATGTACCTTTACTACTTTATAAAGTTTGAGGGTCTAATTGACTTTACAGATAATGTTTAAAGGCCTATTTAATACATTTTATGCAAGAAAAATGACATTTATATTTACCTAGTATTACAGGTCACAAACATGTGACATGTTTACGTACCTATTTGCAACATTAAAAGGTTTGAGAGCCTAATTGACTTTAAAGGTAAAGTTTGATTGCCTATTTGACACATTTTATTCAAAAAAAATGTGACATTTATATTTAACTGGAATTACAGGTCACTAACAGGTGACATGCTTATGTTCCTACTTACAACTTTAAAAAGTTTTAGAGCCTAATTGACTTTAAAGGTAAAGTTTGATTGCCTATTTGACACATTTTATTCAAAAAAAATGTGACATTTATATTTACCTAGTATTACAGGTCACTAACAGGTGACATGCTTATGTTCCTACTTACAACTTTAAAAAGTTTGAGAGCCTAATTGACTTTAAAGGTAAAGTTTGATTGCCTATTTGACACATTTTATTCAAAAAAAATGTGACATTTATATTTAACTGGAATTACAGGTCAAAAAAAAATGTGACATTTATATTTAACTGGAATTACAGGTCACTAACAGGTGACATGCTTATGTTTAACTGGAATTACAGGTCACTAACAGGTGACATGCTTATGTTCCTACTTACAACTTTAAAAAGTTTTAGAGCCTAATTGACTTTAAAGGTAAAGTTAAATTGCCTATTTGACACATTTTATGCAAACAAAAGTGACATTATTATTTAGCTGGTATTACAGGTCACTAACAGGTAATTATGTCTTGATAAACTAAATTGACATGTTTATGTACCTAATCGCAACTTTATAAAGTTTGAGGATCTAATTTACTTTACAGATAAAGTTTAATGGCCTATTTGATACATTTTATGCAAAAAAAAAAGTGACATTTATATTTACCTGGTATTACAGGTCACCAACAGGTAATTATGCCTTGATGATTAAATTGACATGTTTATGTATCTAATTACAACTTTAAAAAGTTTGAGCGCCTAATTGACTTTACAGATTAAATTTGATGGCCTATTTGATACATTTTATGCAAAAAAAGGTAACATTTATTTTTAATTGGAATTACTGGTCACTAATAGGTGACATGCTTATGTACCTAGTTGCAACTTTAAAAAGTTTGAGAGCCTTTTTGACTTTAAACGTAAAGTTTAATTGCCTAGTTGGCACATTTTATGCAAAAAAAAAAAAGTGACATTATTATTTATCTGGTATTATAGGTCACTAACAGGTAATTATGTCTTGATGAATTAAATTGACATGTTTATGTACCTAATCGCAACTATATAAAGTTTGAGAGTCTAATTGACTTTACAAATAAAGTTAAAGGCATATTTGATACATTTTACGCAAAAAAAAAAACGTGACATTTATATTTACCTTGTCTTACAGGTCACCAACAGGTAATTATGCCTTGATGACTAAAATGGCATGTTTATGTATCTAATTGCAACTTTAAAAAGTTTGAGGGCCTAATTGACTTTACAGATAAAGTTTGATGGCCTATTTGATACATTTTATGCAAAATAAAAGTGACATTTATATTTATCTGGAATTACAGGTCACAAACAGATAATTTTGTCTTGATGAACTAAATTGACATGTTTATGTATCTAATTTCAACCTTAAAAAGTTTGAGAGCCTAATTGACTTTACAGATAAAGTTTGATGGCCTTTTGAGAGCCTAATTGACTTTACAGATAAAGTTTGATGGCCTATTTGATATATTTTATGAAAAAAAAGTGACATTTATATTTACCTGGATTACAGGTCATAAACAGGTGACATGTTTATGTACCTACTTGCAACTTTAAAAAGTTTGAGAGCCTAATTGACTTTAATGGTAAAGTTTGATTGCCTATTTGACACATTTTATGCAAAAAAAGTGAAATTTATAATTATCTCGTATTACAGGTCACTAACAAGTAATTATGTTTTTATGAACTAAATTGACATGTTTATTTACCTAATTGCAACTTTATAAAGTTTGAAGGACTAATTGACTTTACAGGTAATGTTTTATTGCCAATTTGATACATTTTATGCAAAAAAAGTGACATATATATTACATGGTATTACAGGTCACCAACAGGTAATTATGCCATGATGACTAAAATGACATGTTTATGTATCTAATTGCAACTTTAAAAAGTTTGAGGGCCTAATTGACTTTACAGATAAAGTTTGATGGTATATTTGATACATTTTATTCAAAAAAAATTGACATTTATATTTACCTGGAATTACAGGTCACAAACAGGTGATATGTTTATTTAACTACTTGCAACTTTAAAAAGTTTGAGAGCCTAATTGACTTTAAAGGTAAAGTTTGATTGCCTATTTGACACATTGTATGCAAAAAAAAGTGACATTATTATTTACCTAGTATTACAGGTCACTAATAGGTAATTATGTTTTGATGAACTAAATTGACATGTTTATGTACCTAATTACAACTTTATAAAGTTTGAGGGTCTAATTGACTTTACAGATAATGTTTAAAGGCCTATTTAATACATTTTATGCAAAAAAAATGACATTTATATTTACCTGGTATTACAGGTCACAAACAGGTGACATGTTTATGTTCCTATTTGCAAGTTTAAAAGTTTGAGAGCCTAATTGACTTTAAAGATAAAGTCTGATTGCCGATTTGACACATTTTATGCAAAAAAAGTGACATTTATATTTTTACCTAGTATTACAGGTCACTTACAGGTAATTATGTTTTGATGAACTAAATTGACATGTTTATGTACCTAATTGCAACTTTATAAAGTTTGAGGGCCTAATTGACTTTATAGGTAAAGTTTTATTGCATATTAGATACATTTTATGCAAAAAAAAATGACATTTATATTTACCTGTAATTACAGGTCACAAACATGTGACATGTTTACGTACCTATTTGCAACATTAAAAGGTTTGAGAGTCTAATTGACTTTAAAGGTAAAGTTTGATTGCCTATTTGACACATTTTATTCAAAAAAAATGTGACATTTATATTTAATTGGAATTACAGGTCACTAACAGGTGACATGCTTATGTTCCTACTTACAACTTTAAAAAGTTTTAGAGCCTAATTGACTTTAAAGGTAAAGTTTAATTGCCTATTTGACACATTTTATGCAAACAAAAGTGACATTATTATTTACTTGGTATTACAGGTTACTAACAGGTAATTATGTCTTGATAAACTAAATTGACATGTTTATGTACCTAATCGAAACTTTATAAAGTTTGAGGATCTAATTTACTTTACAGATAAAGTTTAATGGCCTATTTGATACATTTTATGCAAAAAAAAAAAGTGACATTTATATTTACCTGGTATTACAGGTCACCAACAGGTAATTCATTTATATTTACCTGGTATTACAGGTCACCAACAGGTAATTATGCCATATTTACCTGGTATTACAGGTCACCAACAGGTAATTATGCCTTGATGACTAAATTGACATGTTTATGTATCTAATTGCAACTTTAAAAAGTTTGAGCGCCTAATTGACTTTACAGATTAAATTTGATGGCCTATTTGTTATATTTTATAAAAAAGTGACATTTATATTTAAATGGAATTACTGGTCACTAATAGGTGACATGCTTATGTACCTAGTTGCAACTTTAAAAAGTTTGAGAGCCTTTTTGACTTTAAAGGTAAAGTTTAATTGCCTACTTGGCACATTTTATGCAAAAAAAAAAAAAAGTGACATTATTATTTATCTGGTATTATAGGTCACTAACAGGTAATTATGTCTTGATGAAATTAAATTGACATGTTTATGTACCTAATCGCAACTTTATAAAGTTTGAGAGTCTAATTAACTTTACAGATAAAGTTAAAGGCATATTTGATACATTTTACGCAAAAAAAAAACGTGACATTTATATTTACCTGGTATTACAGGTCACCAACAGGTAATTATGCCTTGATGACTAAAATGGCATGTTTATGTATCTAATTGCAACTTTAAAAAGTTTGACGGCCTAATTAACTTTACAGATAAAGTTTGATGCCTATTTGATACATTTTATGCAAAATAAAAGTGACATTTATATTAACTGGAATTACAGGTCACAAACAGGTAATTTTGTCTTGATGAACTAAATTGACATGTTTATGTATCTAATTTCAACCTTAAAAATTTTGAGAGCCTAATTGACTTTACAGATAAAGTTTGATGGCCTATTTGATATATTTTATGAAAAAAAAGTGACATTTATATTTACCTGGATTACAGGTCATAAACAGGTGACATGTTTATGTACCTAATTGCAACTGTAAAAAGTTTGAGAGCCTAATTGACTTTACAGATAAAGTCTGATGGCCTATTTGATATATTTTATGAAAAAAAAGTGACATTTATATTTACCTGGATTACAGGTCATAAACAGGTGACATGTTTATGTACCTAATTGCAACTGTAAAAAGTTTGAGAGCCTAATTGACTTTACAGATAAAGTCTGATGGCCTATTTGATATATTTTATGAAAAAAAAGTGACATTTATATTTACCTGGTATTACAGGTCACCCACACGTAATTATGCCTTGATGACTAAAATGGCATGTTTATGTATCTAATTGCAACTTTAAAAAGTTTGAGGGCCTAATTGACTTTACAGATAAAGTTTGATGGTATATTTGATACATTTTATTCAAAAAAATTGACATTTATATTTACCTGGAATTACAGGTCACAAACAGGTGATATGTTTATTTACCTACTTGCAACTTTAAAAAGTTTGAGAGTCTAATTGACTTTAAAGGTAATGTTTGATTGCCTATTTGACACATTGTATGCAAAAAAAAGTGACATTATTATTTACCTAGTATTACAGGTCACTAATAGGTAATTATGTCTTGATGAACTAAATTGACATGTTTATGTACCTAATTACAACTTTATAAAGTTTGAGGGTCTAATTGACTTTACAGATAATGTTTAAAGGCCTATTTAATACATTTTATGCAAAAAAATGACATTTATATTTACCTGGTATTACAGGTCACAAACAGGTGACATGTTTATGTACCTATTTGCAAGTTTAAAAAGTTTGAGAGCCTAATTGACTTTAAAGTTAAAGTTTGATTGCCGATTTGACACATTTTATGCAAAAAAGTGACATTTATATTTTACCTAGTATTACACGTCACTAACAGGTAATTATGTTTTGATGAACTAAATTGACATGTTTATGTACCTAATTGCAACTTTATAAAGTTTGAGGGCCTAATTGACTTTATAGGTAAAGTTTTATTGCATATTAGATACATTTTATGCAAAAAAAAAATGACATTTATATTTACTTGGAATTACAGGTCACAAACATGGGACATGTTTACGTACCTATTTGCAACATTAAAAGGTTTGAGAGCCTAATTGACTTTAAAGGTAAAGTTTGATTGCCTATTTGACACATTTTATGCAAAAAAAGGTGACATTTATATTTATCTCGTATTACAGGTCAGTAACATGTAATTATGTCTTGATAAACTAAATTGACATGTTTATTTATCTAATTGCAACTTTATAAAGTTTGAGGGCCTAATTGATACATTTTATGTAAAAAAAAGTGACATTTATATTTACCTGGTATTACAGGTCACCAACAGGTAATTATGCCTTGATGACTAAATTGACATGTCTATGTATCTAATTGCAACTTTAAAAAGTTTGAGCGCCTAATTTACTTTACAGATTAAATTTGATGGCCTATTTGATACATTTTATGCAAAAAGAAAAGTGACATTTATATTTAATTGGAATTACTGGTCACTAATAGGTGACATGCTTATGTACCTAGTTGCAACTTTAAAAAGTTTGAGAGTCTTTTTGACTTTAAAGGTAAAGTTTAATTGCCTATTTGGCACATTTTATGCCAAAAAAAAAGTGACATTATTATTTATCTGGAATTATAGATCACTAACATGTAATTATGTCTTGATAAATTAAATTTACATGTTTATGTACCTAATCGCAACGTTATAAAGTTTGAGAGTCTAATTGACTTTAAGGATAAAGTTTAAAGGCATATTTGATACATTTTACGCAAAAAAAAAGTGACATTTATATTTACCTGGTATTACAGGTCACCAACACGTAATTATGCCTTGATGACTAAAATGACATGTTTATGTATCTAATTGCAACTTTAAAAAGTTTGAGGGCCTAATTGACTTTACAGATAAAGTTTTATGGCCAATTTGTTACATTTTTTTCAAAAAAAAGTGACATTTATATTTACCTTGAATTACAGGTCATAAACAGGTAATTATGTCTTGATGAACTAAATTGACATGTTTATCCATCTAATTGCAACTTTAAAAAGTTTGAGGGCCTAATTGACTTTACAGATAAAGTTTGATGGCCTATTTGTTACATTTTATTCAAAAAAAAGTGACATTTATATTTACCTGGAATTACAGGTCACAAACAGCTGACATGTTTATGTACCTACTTGCAACTTTAAAAAGTTTGAGAGCCTAATTGACTTTAAAGGTAAAGTTTGATTGCCTATTTGACACATTTTATGCAAAAAAAGTGATATTTATATTACCTCGTATTACAGGTCACTAACAGGTAATTATGTTTTGATGAACTAAATTGACATGTTTATTTAGCTAATTGCAACTTTATAAAGTTTGAGCGCCTAATTGACTTTACTGGTAATGTTTTATTGCCTATTTGATACATTTTATGCAAAAAAAAGTGACATTTATATTTACATGGTATTACAGGTCACCAACAGGTAATTATGCCTTGATGACTAAAATGTCATGTTTATGTATCTAATTGCAACTTTAAAAAATTTGAGGGCCTAATTGACTTTACAGATAAAGTTTGATAGTCTATTTTATACATTTTATTAAAAAAAGTGACATTTATATTTACTGGAATTACAGGTCACAAACAGGTGACATGTTTATGTACCTACTTGCAACTTTAAAAAGTTTGAGAGCCTAATTGACTTTAAAGATAAAGTTTGATGGCCTATTTGACACAGTTTACGCAAAAAAAGTGACATTATTATTTACCTAGTATTACAGGTCACTAATAGGTAATTATGTCTTGATGAACTAAATTTACATGTTTATGTACCTAATTGCAACTTTATAAAGTTTGAGCGCCTAATTGACTTTACAGATAAAGTTTAAAGGCCTATTTGATATGTTTTATGCAAAAAAAAAGTGACATTTATATTTACCTGGTATTACAAGTCACCAACAGGTTATTATGCCTTGATTACTAAATTGACATGTTTATGTATCTAATTGCATCTTTAAAAAGTTTGAGGGCCTAATTGACTTTACAGATAAAGTTTGATGGCCTATTTGATAAATTTTTTGCAAAAAAAAAATGAGATTTATATTTACCTAGAATTACAGCTCACAAACAGGTGACATGTTTATGTAAGAATTACAGCTCACAAACAGCTCACAAACAGCTCACAAAAAAGTGATATTTATATTTACCTGTTATTACAGGTCACTTACATGAAATTATGTTTTGATGTACTAAATTTACATGTTTATGTATCTAATTGCAACTTTATAAAGTTTGAGGGCCTAGTTGACTTTACAGGTAAAGTTTTATTGCCTATTTGATACTTTTTATGCAAAAAAAATAAGTGACATTTATATTTACCTGGTATTACAGGTCACCAACAGGTAATTATGCCTTGATGACTAAATTGACATTTCATGTATCTGTTGGCTGGCCTATTTGATACATTTTATGCAAAAAAAAAGTGACATTTATATTTACCTGGTATTACAGGTCACCAACAGGTAATTATGCCTTGATGACTAAATTGACATTTCATGTATCTGTTGGCTGGCCTATTTGATACATTTTATGCAAAAAAAAAGTGACATTTATATTTACCTGTTATTACAGGTCACTTACATGAAATTATGTTTTGATGAACTAAATTTACATATTTATGTACCTAATTGCAACTTTATAAAGTTTGAGGGTCTAACTTACTTTACAGGTAAAGTTTTATTGCCTATTTGATACATTTTATGCACAAAAAAGTGACATATATATTAACTTGGTATTACAGGTCATCAACAGGTAATTATGCCTTGATGACTAATTTGACATGTTTATGTATCTAATTGCATCTTTAAAAAGTTTGAGAGCCTAATTGACTTTACAGATAAAGTTTGATGGCCTATTTGTTACATTTTATGCAAAAAAAAAATGACATTTATATTTACCTGGTATTACAGGTCATCAACAGGTAATTATGCCTTGATGACTAAAATGACATGTTTATGTACCTAATTACAACTTTATAAAGTTTGAGGGTCTAATTGACTTTATAGATAAAGTTTAAAGGCCTATTTGATACGTTTTATGCAAAAAAAAAATGACATTTATATTTACCTGGTATTACAGGTCATCAACAGGTAATTATGCCTTGCTGCCTACATAGACATGTTTATGTATCTAATTGCATCTTTAAAAAGTTTGAGAGCCTAATTGACTTTACAGATAAAGTTTGATGGCCTATTTTATACAATTTATGCAAAAAAAAAAAAAAGTGACATTTATATTTACCTGATATTACAGGTAACAAACAGGTGACATGTTTATGTATCTATTTGCAACTTTAAAAAGTTTGAGAGTCTAATTGACTCTAAGGGTAAAGTTTGATTGCCTATTTGACACATTTTATGCAAAAAAAGTGACATTTATATTTACCTGGTATTACATGTCACTAACAGGTAATTATGTTTTGATGAACTAAATTGACATGTTTATGTACCTAATTGCAACTTTATAAAGTTTGAGGGACTAATTGACTTTACAGGTAATGTTTTGTTGCCTATTTGATACATTTTATGCAAAAAAAAAGTGACATTTATATTTACCTTGTATTACAAGTCACCAACAGGTAATTATGCCTTGATGACTAAATTGACATGTATATATATACCTAATTGCAACTTTAAAAAGTTTGAGGGCCTAATTGACTTTACAGATTAAATTTGATAGCCTATTTGATACATTTTATGCAAAAAAAAGTGACATTTATATTACCTGGAATTACAGGTCATAAACATGTAATTATGTCTTGATGAACTAAATTTACATGTTTATGTAACTAATTGCAACTTTATAAAGTTTGAGGGCCTAATTGACTTTACAGGTAAAATTTTATTGCCTATTTGATACATTTTATGCAAAAAAAGTAAAATTTTATTGCCTATTTGATACATTTTATGCAAAAAAAGTGACATTTATATTAACATTGTATTACAGGTCACCAACAGGTAATTATGCCTTGATGACTAAATTGACATTTCATGTATCTGTTGGCTGGCCTATTTGATACATTTTATGCAAAAAAAAAGTGACATTTATATTTACCTGTTATTACAGGTCACTTACATGAAATTATGTTTTGATGAACTAAATTTACATATTTATGTACCTAATTGCAACTTTATAAAGTTTGAGGGTCTAACTTACTTTACAGGTAAAGTTTTATTGCCTATTTGATACATTTTATGCACAAAAAAGTGACATATATATTAACTTGGTATTACAGGTCATCAACAGGTAATTATGCCTTGATGACTAATTTGACATGTTTATGTATCTAATTGCATCTTTAAAAAGTTTGAGAGCCTAATTGACTTTACAGATAAAGTTTGATGGCCTATTTTATACAATTTATGCAAAAAAAAAAAAAGTGACATATATATTTACCTGGAATTACAGGTCACTAACAGGTGATATGTTTATTTACCTACTTGCAACTTTAAAAAGTTTGAAAGCCTAATTGACTTTAAAGGTAAAGTTTGATTGCCTATTTGACACATTTTATGCAAAAAAAGTGACATTTATATTTACCTGGTATTACAGGTCACCAACAGGTAATTATGCCTTGATGACTAAATTGACATTTCATGTATCTGTTGGCTGGCCTATTTGATACATTTTATGCAAAAAAAAGTGACATTTATATTACCTGGTATTATAGGTCACCAACAGGTAATTATGCCTTGATGACTAAATTGACATTTCATGTATCTGTTGGCTGGCCTATTTGATACATTTTATGCAAAAAAAAGTGACATTTATATTACCTGGTATTATAGGTCACCAACAGGTAATTATGCCTTGATGACTAAATTGACATTTCATGTATCTGTTGGCTGGCCTATTTGATACATTTTATGCAAAAAAAAGTGACATTTATATTACCTGGTATTATAGGTCACCAACAGGTAATTATGCCTTGATGACTAAATTGACATTTCATGTATCTGTTGGCTGGCCTATTTGATACATTTTATGCAAAAAAAAGTGACATTTATATTACCTGGTATTATAGGTCACCAACAGGTAATTATGCCTTAATGACTAAATTGACATGTTTATGTATCTAATTGCATCTTTAAAAAGTTTGAGAGCCTAATTGTCTTTACAGATAAAGTTTGATGGCCTATTTTATACAATTTATGCAAAAAAAAAAAAGTGACATATATATTTACCTGGAATTACAGGTCACTAACAGGTGATATGTTTATTTACCTACTTGCAACTTTAAAAAGTTTGAAAGCCTAATTGACTTTAAAGGTAAAGTTTGATTGCCTATTTGACACATTTTATGCAAAAAAGTGACATTATTATTTACCTAGTATTACAGTTCACTAATAGGTAATTATGTCTTGATGAACTAAATTGACATGTTTATGTACCTAATTGCAACTTTATAAAGTTTGAGGGTCTAATTGACTTTATAGATAAAGTTTAAAGGCCTATTTGATACATTTTATGCAAAAAAGTGACATTTTTATTTACCTAATTGCAACTTTATAAAGTTTGAGCGCCTAATTGACTTGACAGAGAAAGTTTAAAGGCCTATTTGATACGTTTTATGCAAAAAAAAAAAAGGGACATTATTATTTACCTAGTATTACAGGTCACTAATAGGTAATTATGTCTTGATGAACTAAATCGACATGTTTATGTACCTAATTGCAACTTTATAAAGTTTGAGGGTCTAATTGACTTTATAGATAAAGTTTAAAGGCCTATTTGATACGTTTTATGCAAAAAAAAGTGACATTTATATTACCTGGTATTATAGGTCACCAACAGGTAATTATGCCTTAATGACTAAATTGACATGTTTATGTACCTAATTGCAACTTTATAAAGTTTGAGGGTCTAATTGACTTTATAGATAAAGTTTAAAGGCCTATTTGATACGTTTTATGCAAAAAAAAAAGTGACATTTATATTACCTGGTATTATAGGTCACCAACAGGTAATTATGCCTTAATGACTAAATTGACATGTTTATGTATCTAATTGCATCTTTAAAAAGTTTGAGAGCCTAATTGACTTTACAGATAAAGTTTGATGGCCTATTTTATACAATTTATGCAAAAAAAAAAAAAAGTGACATTTATATTACCTGGTATTATAGGTCACCAACAGGTAATTATGCCTTAATGACTAAATTGACATGTTTATGTATCTAATTGCATCTTTAAAAAGTTTGAGAGCCTAATTGACTTTACAGATAAAGTTTGATGGCCTATTTTATACAATTTATGCAAAAAAAAAAAAAAGTGACATTTATATTTACCTGATATTACAGGTAACAAACAGGTGACATGTTTATGTATCTATTTGCAACTTTAAAAAGTTTGAGAGTCTAATTGACTCTAAGGGTAAAGTTTGATTGCCTATTTGACACATTTTATGCAAAAAAAGTGACATTTATATTTACCTGGTATTACATGTCACTAACAGGTAATTATGTTTTGATGAACTAAATTGACATGTTTATGTACCTAATTGCAACTTTATAAAGTTTGAGGGACTAATTGACTTTACAGGTAATGTTTTGTTGCCTATTTGATACATTTTATGCAAAAAAAAAGTGACATTTATATTTACCTTGTATTACAAGTCACCAACAGGTAATTATGCCTTGATGACTAAATTGACATGTATATATATACCTAATTGCAACTTTAAAAAGTTTGAGGGCCTAATTGACTTTACAGATTAAATTTGATAGCCTATTTGATACATTTTATGCAAAAAAAAGTGACATTTATATTACCTGGAATTACAGGTCATAAACATGTAATTATGTCTTGATGAACTAAATTTACATGTTTATGTAACTAATTGCAACTTTATAAAGTTTGAGGGCCTAATTGACTTTACAGGTAAAATTTTATTGCCTATTTGATACATTTTATGCAAAAAAAGTGACATTTATATTAACATTGTATTACAGGTCACCAACAGGTAATTATGCCTTGATAACTAAATTGACATGTTTATGTATCTAATTGCATCTTTAAAAAGTTTGAGTGCCTAATTGGAATTACAGGTAAAGTTTGAAGGCCTATTTGATACGTTTTATGCAAAAAAAGTGACATTTATATTTATCTAGAGTTACAGGTCACAAACAGGTGACATGTTTATGTATCTAATTGCATCTTTAAAAAGTTTGAGTGCCTAATTGGAATTACAGGTAAAGTTTGAAGGCCTATTTGATACGTTTTATGCAAAAAAAGTGACATTTATATTTATCTAGAGTTACAGGTCACAAACAGGTGACATGTTTATGTATCTAATTGCATCTTTAAAAAGTTTGAGGGCCTAATTGACTTTACAGGTAAAATTTTATTGCCTATTTGATACATTTTATGCAAAAAAAGTGACATTTATATTAACATTGTATTACAGGTCACCAACAGGTAATTATGCCTTGATAACAAAATTGTCATATTTATATATCTAATTGCAACTTTAAAAAGTTTGAGGGCCTAATTGACTTTAAAGATTAAATTTGTGGCCTATTTGAAACATTTTATGCAAAAAAAAAAGTGATATTTATATTTACTTGGAATTACAGGTCACTAACTGGTGACATGCTTATGTACCTACTTGCAACTTTAACAAGTTTGAGAGCCTAATTGACTTTAAATGTAAAGTTTAATTGCCTATTTGACACATTTTATGCAAAAAAAAAAAAAAAGTGACATTATTATTTACCTGGTATTATAGGTCACCAACATGTAATTATGCCTTGATAACTAAATTGACATGTTTATGTATCTAATTGCAACCTTAAAAAGTTTAAGGGCCTAATTGACTTTACAGATAAAGTTTGATGGTCTATTTGATACATTTTTTTCAAAAAAAGTGACATTTATATTTACCTGGAATTACAGGTCACAAACAGGTGACATGTTTATGTACCTACTTGCAAATTTAAAAAGTTTAAAAGCCTAATTGACTTTAAAGGTAAAGTTTGATTGCCTATTTGACAGATTTTATGCAAAAAAAGTGATATTTATATATACCTTGTATTACAGGTCACCAACAGGTAATTATGCCTTGATGACTAAATTGACATGTTTATATACCTAATTGCAACTTTAAAAAGTTTGAGGGCCTAATTGACTTTACAGATTAAATTTGATGGCCTATTTGATACATTTTATGCAAAAAAAAAGTGACATTTATATTACCTGGAATTACAGGTCATAAACAGGTAATTATGTCTTGATGAACTAAATTGACATGTTTATGTACCTAATTGCAACTTTATAAAGTTTGAGGGTCTATTTGATTTTACAGATAAAGTTTAAAGGCCTATTTGATACATTTTATGCAAAAAAAAAGTGACATTTATATTTACCTGGTATTACAGGTCAACAACAAGTAATTATGCCTTGATGAATAAATTGACATATAGATAATATTTAGGTGTTATGCTGTTATAAATATTATTAACGTTTGGTAGGAATGTATAGTTATTTTGGTTGAGAAAGGTTTTTGGTTAATTAGAAGAAGAGATTTTAAAAGTTTGCTATCACACATGAGTTCTGCATATATAATAGTATATAATTGGCAAAGGTAATGCTAAAAGGTCTGCCCGTGAACATAGCTCTGTCGGAACGTAGCCACTGCATGCATGGATACCTATTTGAATGACAATGTATTACGTACTGTTATATAAAATAGCATTTATATTTTAATTGTGGATTAATTTAAATATTTAAATTTAAATTATGATTATTATCCTTTAGAAGTTGGAATTTTTAACCATGGTAACTTCCGTATAATTTCTCCTAACTGTTATAATTGTATTTATAAATACTTGGAAGCATATGAAAGATACACCGATAGATATTGTAAATGTCCAATTGATACATAATTAAATATAATAAATAGTTCAAATGTTCAATTGGTACATGTTAGAATATTGGCCTAATTATTTGTCACACATTAGGTTAAGTTTAAATGTAGTTTTGGTTTTTTCTAGACTGCCTGGACCTACTCCTGGTGCTACTTCAGAACCTGCTTCAGCTTGGCATTTGAATCATTCACTGTCCATCCGAAAAGTGTGGCATTAATTTAAAATGTGTGGTAATGAGTGATGGATAATACACTAGGCCTGAGCCACTTTGATAAGCCCAAGAGAACAATTGGATCAAGAAAGCCCAAGAAGGAGCCCCAACACGGAGCAACCGAAGAGTTCGATAAGGATTAGACTTAACACTTATAATATTAGCAAGATTAGGGCATATTAGTCACAATGTAACCTGGACTCCCAATTGGAGGCGGTCCAAGATTCTTATTCCTTGTAGGGTTCTAGGCCCAAAATATGTATAAATAGACCCTCTATACACGGAGAAAGGACAAGCAATTCTGAGCAATACAATACCTATATTCTCTCGCTATATTTTCCTACATATTTCCTATATTCTCGCCATTATAATAGGTAGTGTTGGCCTGCCTTTGACTACCCATAAGTCATAAAACCAACATTGGCGCCGTCCGTGGGGATCGATACGGAAAAGCTTCGTACTTTCCTCTGAACTCGAGAAACATTGTGACTACACAACAGGGGAGGGAAACAGGCCTACCAGCGGGAGATTTGCAGGAAAACCCCACCACGCACGAGCTACTTAATCAAGAAGACCCTCACAAAGGGGAGAGAATCAGCCCGGGCGAGCGTTCCCCGGACAACGACGTCCCTTGGACCCAGCCGGTCGAAATTCCCCCCAATATAATGGAGGTCGCGGCGCAACTCTGTGAATTCCTAAAATCAAGTCGAACGATCGGAGATAAACCACCGGCAGTTGAGCCACGCAAGAAGGAAGCCCCTATCGGCCACGAAGAAGTAGGTGAAAACTATGATCAGACCACAGACCAGGGGTGGAATCATCAGGATCTCGAAATAGCTAACATCGCCAAGGAACTAAGAGACCTCCGGAAAAGGATGGAGAGAGGAAGGGATCAGCCGACAGCCCGATCTCTTCTGTCGACCAATCCATTCACTTTAGAGATACAAGAATATTGCGCTCCTAAGAATTTTCAATGCCCAACAATGACTACATATGATGGAACGGAAGACCCCAGCGATCATTTAATTGACTTTCAAGCAAAGATGATGATATTAAGGGCGGAAGACCCAATGTACGGTAGAGTATTCTTTTCAACACTGAAAGGGGCGGCACAACGATGGTTTTTGTCATTACCTCCGCGGACTATCGATTGCTTTGGAACTCTGGGAGAGCAATTTCTGACATACTTCGCTGGGAGCGTGAGGGCCAAAAGGTATTTCACGGCCCTAACCGCTGTACAGCAAGGAGAGACTGAGACCCTAAAAGAATTCTTAGGAAGATGGAAGAAAGAGATACAAACGGTGGAAGGTCTAGATGATCGGACGGCTATAACGTTGTTTATGGAAGCCCTAAAGGCGGGTGATCTGTTCGCTAGCCTCCGAACAGATACCCCGGAGACGTACGCCCAAGCCATACAAAGGGCGAACAGGTACGCCGAAACAGAAGAGGCCCTGCGACAAAAACAGAGGCGGCGGGAGAAACGCCCAATAGAGGAGACAAGAACGCGTCCTGTGGACCGATCACCAAAACAAAGGGACAAGGGCATGAGGTACGCCTCCCTCGGTTGACAGAAGATCCGCCATAACAAAACGCCTACAAGAAAGGTATTGTAGGTACCATGAATCTCCAACCCATATCACGGAGGAGCGTACCACGTTGTGGAAGGAACTCGAGGGATTGATAGAAAAGAGAATAGCCCTCAGACGAAACATAGATCGACCGCCCCAAGGGGGCCGACCGCCTGTGGGGCCGAACCAGTGGCCAAGACAAGTGGAGATGCCCATGCACGAGATAGAGCCCACGGGGCACGAAGCCGAAGCTCGAAGTGAAGCCCCCAGGATCGCAAGGGAGACCCAAGAGGAGCAAGACGATCATAGCGGGAAACGCAACAAACTCATAATCCACATGATTTACGGGGGACCAGTAGGAGGGGACAGCGCTCGGGTGAGGAAACGCTGGGCTAGACAATTATACATAGGGGCAATACAACATAGAGCACCACCCAAAAGGGGCCGAAGAGACCCCATTATCTTCTCAGATGACGATTTACCCGATGGTCCAACCCCGCATAGGGACACTATCCTGATCGCAATGGACGTCAATGGAGCTACAGTTCGAAGGGTATTCGTGGACACGTGCAGTAGTGTTAATGTCATGTATCTCGAAACATTCACCAAGTTGGGACTAACCAAGGAGAACCTATACCAGGTGAGAACACCTCTAGCAGGATTCACAGGAAACAGCATAGAGCCAGAGGGTTGCATCACCCTGCCTATAGAGATCGGAGAATACCCCAGGGTACGGGCCATCAATATGGAATTCGTGGTTGTAGACTTGAAATCTGCACACAACATAATATTGGGAAGGCCTGGTTTGGAGGACCTGGGAGCCGTGGTATCGCTTGAGCACCTATGTTTGAAATTCCGAACACCTGAAGGGGTAGGGACTGCCAAATGTGATCGCCAGGCGGCGCGATCCTGTTACCTCCTCACGTGCCGCCAAATAGGGAGTCAGGATCTACAGGTGTAGACCATTACAAAAAGGACTGCCAAGAAAGAAGCTAAGGACAGTCTAGAACCCACAGCAGAACAAGAAGAAATGCCCTAAGCTGACGAATATGGCGTATTTTACAATTTTAGTTAGACTCATAATATGTATTTACTAATTTCGTCCGCTTCACAACGAAATTTTATTAACTCTAAATAGCTGCATAACAAAAGTATGGTTACTAGTACAGACCAACTGACTTATCCACCACCGAGTGGAAAACCCATACCCATTAGCCAGTGGCAGACTCGTATTCCCACCACCGTGTGGAAGAAACGCATACTCACTAGGCAATGGAAGAAAAAAAAACCAGTGGCAGACTCGTATTCCCACCACCGTGTGGAAGAAACGCATACTCACTAGGCAATGAAAAAAAAGAAGCATACCCATTAGCCAGTGGCAGACTCGTATTCCCACCACCGTGTGGAAGAAACACATACTCACTAGGCAATGGAAGACATATACCCACCACCGAGTGGAAGACATATACCCATTAGCCAGTGGCAGACTCGTATTCCCACCACCGTGTGGAAGAAACGCATACTCACTAGGCAATGGAAGACATATACCCACCACCGAGTGGAAGACATATACCCATTAGCTAGTGGCAGACTCGTATTCCCACCACCGTGTGGAAGAAACGCAAGTGGCAGACTCGTATTCCCACCACCGTGTGGAAGAAACGCATACTCACTAGGCAATGAAAGACATATACCCACCACCGAGTGGAAGACATATACCCATTAGGCAGTGGTAGACTCGTATTCCCACCACTGTGTGGAAGAAACGCATACTCACTAGGCAATGGAAGATATATATACCCACCACCGAGTGGAAGACATATACCCATTAGCCATTGGCAGACTCGTATTCCCACCACGGTGTGGAAAAAACGCATACTCACTAGGCAATGGAAGACTCACAATAGAGACATAAGGGAGCCCCACTCGGAGCGCAGTGGTTAGTTTAAGTCACCCTCGCAACGAGGTACTCCTCGTAATGAGGCCGGCTGACCAGTTAGTGCGTATCTTTCAGGAGTTGTCAAAATAGATGGTGGTGAGGGCAGTCAGTATCCAAGCAGTTAGTCAGGACCTTCGGCCGACTGCCTCAAAGGACCTTCGGTCGACTGCCTCAAAGGTTGGCTCGGTGGAAGATGAGCACAAGAGGATAATCCCTCGGTATACTTTCCAGAAACTTCGTATCCACAAAATCTCAAGAAAGTGGAGGACTGGATGACGAGAAACATGTTCCTATCGCTTGGGGCATGGAAAAGATAAAAATATTTTTCAAAGACTCCGTACCGTACCTGCGAAATATCAAAAAAAAAAAAAAAAAAAAAAAAGAGCAAAGAAAATAAGAAGAAGAAAGAAAAGAAGAAGAAGAAAAAAACCAGCACAAAAAAAAATATAATAATAACAATAATATATATATATATATATATATGTCAGCTGTGAGGCTGACTGCCTCATGCGTGAGGCAGTCAGCCATGGCAGTCAGCCTTGGGCTGACTGCCTCGCATGGGCAGTCGGCCGGTGCCGGCTGCCACACGAAACGGCCGGCACACTCCGGTAGTCCCGAACACAAAAAATAAATAAATAAATAAATAATAAAAAATAAAAAAAAATGGAGAAGGAGGGGAAATAGCACGAAGACTTATCGGTATCAGTATGTAGTAAGCAAAGAAAGAAAGAAGTTAGAGAGAGAGAAGAGAAGTGAAAAATGAAGGTGGAATGGGGTATTTATAGACAAAATAATAATAATAATAAAAATAAATAAATAAAAATTTGATTTACAGATTGATCAAAGCACAATTATACTTTCCCGAGACTTTGTATTCACAAAATCTCAAGAAAGTGGAGGACTGGATGATGGATAATACACTAAGCCCAGCCACTTGGATCGGCCCAAGAGAACAACTTGATCGAGAAAGCCCAAGAAGGAGCCCCAACACGGAGCAACCGAAGAGTTCGATAAGGATTAGACTTAACACTTATAATATTAGCAAGATTAGAGCTTATTAGTCACAATGTAACCTGGACTCCCAATTGGAGGCGGTCCAAGATTCTTATTCCTTGTAGGGTTCTAGGCCCAAAATATGTATAAATAGACCCTCTATACACGGAGAAAGGACAAGCAATTATGAGCAATACAATACCTATATTCTCTCGCTATATTTTCCTACATATTTCTTATATTCTCGCCATTATAATAGGTAGTGTTGGTCTGCCTTTGACTACCCATAAGTCATAAAACCAACAATGAGTTATTATTGGGATTTAACTTGTGGAAATTTACAGCCAAGAGTGGGTTTGGATTTTAGTACAAAAGGAAAGCTTTGGTTCTCTTTTTTGGACACGGCTCACGAGAGAATTGGAAGTGGAATCAGATTAAATTAATTAGCTACATTTCTTATCCTATTTCAGTTTACAAAGAGTTAATTTATGGCTTTATTAATCACACTTCAACACTGATGCTGGAGGTTGCGGGTTTATGTTCAGTTCAATTATGCGGCTTTATGAAGAGTTGGTGATTGGCTTGCACGAATTCATCCACGACTGTAGTTTTGAAGAAATAAGTTTGTACTCAACGTAGTCCATTGTTGAATGGTGTTGATATTTTTATTTCTTGTAATTCTTTGTGTCTCTTAATGGATTGGGTTTTTGTGAGTGGCCCCACAGACGTAGGAGTATTGCTCCGAACTGCGTTAACAATCCTGGTTGTCGTAGTTTCAGGTTCATTTATTCTTTTGCTTAAGTTTTAATATGATTAAAGTTAAGTAGAAATCTTTAAGTTTGTGAATTCAAGACTCACGATCTTTTTCAGATATTATTCTTAGTCTAACATCTTTAAAAGAAAAATATTCAACAGAGAAACTTGAGAATTATGTAACATCTTTTTGTATCGCTTAAGTTTAAGTCTTACACCTCTGTTGCTTGTCTAAGGGAGATTTTAAACTTTTAGGAAGTGATGAGTACACGTACGAATGAAGAACTCTATCCTCATCACCCTCATTTCCCGATACCATGATTCCAACAATCTTTCTGTTTTAAAATTTTTTGTTTTATCAGAGGATGATGAGTTTTGGTTTGCAAGATTTCGCTACCAACTTTAAAAACTTGATCAGTCTGAAGGCGTTGTAAGTATTTTCTCATATATAATATAATATAATATATTATATTATTAAGTGGTTGTCGTGCAAGTAGATGATTAAGTCAATTAGTGATTTAGTCAGTTAAGTAACTTAGATATTCAGTTTAGCTTTAACTGAATATCTGCCTATATATTAATGGCATGTAAGCTTCTAAGCAATATAGTCCTCCACTGATTCCGTATTCAGAATACACACACCATCTAGTATTCAGGAGAAAGTGGTAGTCAAAACACTAACATTATCATGCAGGTTTACCATTGGCAACTCCAACAACTATGGTATTCAAACGATTCTAAAGCTTCCGCTGTTACGAGGTCAAATTCCTCATATTTATGTTTCTTATATTAGATAATATAATACTAACATTTGGTATCAGAGCCCTATTAATCTCTGTCTGGTTGATTAATTAGCAACAAATATATATATTTTAAAATATATTTGTATTTTTGTTTTCTGGAAAACAATGAGATTTATATGTTTTTATCCCCTTATACAAAATTCCATGCTTCTCTAGCAAATTACAGTGTATATATTTGAGACATATGTACTGCTCGCTGTTTTTCGTTTTTATTTTTAATTTGAATTGAGCCTTCGCTTGGTGGAAATCTTGTTCATTCCACATTAATAAACAAAATAAAAATATAAAATCAATTGGGTTACCTCTTACTGCTTCACAATTCTTTTCTGGCATTCCGATCGTCAGACTAAGAACTCGTCGGCGGCCATTGTTAGTTGTTGGTGGAGCCGGTGACGACGACGCAAAAGGAACGTCGTCGGTTCACTAGATTGTAATTACCATTTGAAGCTATTAAGAATTATAATAATTGTTTTGGCCATTAAAAGTTATAACTATTATTTAAGTTGATTATGTTTTAATCAATTAATAGTTTTCAAAGCCTTAATAATAATATTAAGTCTTTTTAATATATAGTCTTAGTTAATTATTATGTAGTGATATGAGATTTGCATTTGGCATTTTCTTAATTACAGTTTTTGCCTTATTATAGGTATTGGCTTCTTTAATTACTGTAATTAAGCTTCGGGCGAATCTAGTTTATTGCCTTTCATAATAATTATTACTTTGATAATCTATTATGTTTGGTACATTGAAAAGATTACCGATTAAGTGATTATTAATAATGGTAATTAAGTGTTACCAATAAAGTTACGTACCATTGAGCGTTGCAGCGATGTTACTGTCAAGCGGCAAGCGGCAGGTAGCTTAACTCTTTGTGAAGATGGAGGAATTTCGGAGGCTTCTTTGCTATTGATGTCGACGCTATTGAGATATGTGATTTGCATCATTAAGGTATATAAATCATTAATTACTGTTTAGTATTCTTGGTAATTACTGTTATAGCTGTTAACCGTTTTTTGAAATAGTCACATTTTATCTTTAAGAGTATGGAAACATTAAGATAAGTATTGCCATGTGGTTGTCATCATTAAATGTTAATGGAGATTATAATGCTCCTTATTACTATTAATATTTTAATTAATGATAACATTATTTTTATGGTATTAAGTCATGAATTGTTTCCAAATCAATTTATGTGGCATTATTTCACTTAAGAAAATATTATAGACATTATTATTTTCTAGACATTAATATTTTTCGAACTTTAAGGTTTATTAAATTTTCAAGTTATATCCAAAAACGTTTTAAAGGTTAACAGTTTAATTATTTTTTTTTCCATATTTAGTTTCCAAATTAACATAATAATATTATTATGGCTATTTATTGCTTTTTTGGATTATTTGCAATTTTTTGTTATTTTGAAGAGTGATTTTGAATCAATTCAAAATTTTGGAAAAACATGTTTTCTAGGCAAATTGACTATTGTCATTATTGTACATCTATCACATAATTTATTTAGTATTTGAATTATGAGTTTAGATGTTATTGCCCACATTAAGTTAAGTATGAATAATTGAATATATATTTGGTGTTTTTCATACTCTTTAGATTGTTTTTATGCATTCAATCACATTAAGTACATAATATTAAGTTTAATTATGCAATTAGGATTTGTGAGATTTTGATTCACGAATGATAACATATACTATAGCTTGATATTGTTTGAATTTGTGAACTCAACCTATTTCTCATAAATTTGATTTTATGCAATTAAAACATTTCCATGTGGGCTTATAGTTTTGATTCTTTCAAAGTATATATCTATATTCAAATTTTTTTGTTTGAAGTCATACTAGATAGTTTTGAATATTAATTGTATACTTTGATGATATTGCTCATATTAAAAATTGTTTTTAGTTATACAATTTATTTGTGATATATGAGTTTACTATATTTAATTTTATGCATGTATGTTAATATTTTATTTTTACATTATGCGATTTTATTATGCCTTTAGAATGGATAGTTTGAGAATGGATTTAGTTCCTTATTAATTAGAACTTTATGCAATTAGAACTTTATGCATAAAAATTAGCTGCGGTAGTGCCTGAATTTAAGCATGTTTATTCTGTTAATTTAGTCCACCAGTTTAAGCCTAAACCATGAGTGAACCTCTATTTTGATTTGGAAATCTCAAATTGCTATACATTGAATGTGAGAACACATGAACCGAGGAAGTTTCTTGGGGAGGAATACTAGTTGCATGGTCCTTATTTAAAAATCTTGTTGTTACTAGTCCCCTTGATACGCTACTCTGTCTAAGGAGTTGGTATTTAACTAAGCTTCGTCTTGACCAACTTTCTTGGGAACTGTCTATCACATGTCAGTATAGTTTGTTTGTTAGGCTTTAAATTTCCCTTTTGCCAAGTGATTACAATTTTAGGTTTATTAAAGAGTAGCCACAACATCTTTAATTTATTAAAAATTGTGTAAAGTGCAAATCACATAAAGATGGCAATTATGGGTGGGAATAGGTCAGGCCCCTACAAAGGTGCCTATGGCCTGTCCTAGCTTGGCCTATTTAGTAAATAGGCCAGGCTCAGGCCTATTTATAAGCCTATTATATTAAATAGGCTCAGGCCTATATGTAAAGGCCTGACCTGTTTATACATGAGCCCAATATATATAAGTAATATAGCCCATTAAGTCTTTAACCCTTAATTCCTAAAAGCAACAAGCCTATAACTAGTCTTCAAGACTTTAACCCTAAATCCCTAATTGGAGTAGAACAGCCTACTGTTTACTGCGAGAGTGTGAGTTGCGATCGACCGGCGAGGTGGCGACCTATGGAGGCGGCGACCAGCGGCTACGGACGACGATAGGTTAGTCAGTTAGTGGTTTATTGGTTCACTAGTGCTTACTTCTTAGTGGTTCACTGTTGGCTATTGCGGTGTTGCGCTGCCTATAACACCAAGTTCTAGGCTCCAAGTTGTGAGAGCTCAATAACACCGTCCATTGGCCGGGGGTTTGATATAGTTGAGCATGGTGAGGTGTTTTACTTTGAGTATGCTGCAGTGGTTGGGTTTGATGTTTAACGAATCATGGTGAAGAAGGACCTAACAGGTAAGACATTTGTGTGGCATCTGGTGTGTTCAAGACAGGGATTCAAACAAGTTCTGCGTGGCCAGTGTGACGAACTAGGGGGTGGGAATGATGTAGCAGTTAGGGGTTCGGGTCTTAAGACATCAAACAGGGTTGGTTGCCCTACGTGGGTTGTTCTGAAATGGGGGCATGAAGGTAGGTTTGTTGTTCACCTGTTGGAAATTAGGCACACGCACCCACTTTGCAGCGACGCGTCACGGTCCTTCATGTGGTCAAACTACAACATGGACGCCATCCACCTAAACTTTGTTGCTAGTTGTGCTAAAGCGAACATTGGCCCTTCTAAATCATTCAAGTTGTGCAGTGAGCTTGTTGGTGGATTCTCAAATATTGGTGCTACGCGCAATAACTTCCGTAACTTAAAAGGAGACTTGTTGCCATTAATTAAGGGTGCAGATGCACAAATGGTTATTGATAAATTCCGTGGGAGGCAAGAACGGTGTGGTGATTTTTTATTTGACTACGCCGCGGATGTAGAAGAGCAACTTTGTAGGTTATTTTGGATGGACCGTGTTACACGTAAGAGTTACGCTTGTTTTGGGGATGTTATGTCGTTTGACACGACGTGTGACACTAACAAGTGAGTAATATTTTTATTATTATTTAGCATCATAGGTTTTATATTAATATTAGTACCAAGTGCTGGTTTTGGGCATTGTTTGTCTCTAAATAGGAATGCCCTCATGCTCGTCTAACCTCGTAAATGCATGGTTGCATGCACAAATTGGTTTTTGTCCCTTTTACTGGAATTGAAAATCACAAGCGATGTGTGGTATTCGGTGTTGGCTTGCTTGCCAATGAAGATGTGGCCTCTTATGTTTGGTTGTTGGAGAACTTTAAGCGCGCATTGGGCAGTGAGCCTATTTGCACAGTTACAGACCAAAACCTTGCTATGAGAGTAGCTGCGCCATAAGTTTTTGAGCATACACACCACAGATTCTGCATGTAGCCGACATATAATGTCGAAGGTTGTTGAAAAGGTTGGGCTAGTATTAGTAAAGGACTAGGAGTTCCTACGTACTTTGAATGCTGTTGTATGAGATGAACGCATAACTACTGAGGAATTTGAGTTCTGATGGCATGCAGTTATGGAACGGTTTGGGCTCGTGGATCACAATTGGTTTAACCTAATGTTCAAATTGCGCGTGATGTGGATCCCTGCGTTTTTCCGGGGCGTATGTATGGGCGGTTTGTTGCGTACCACTTCTCAGTTTGAAGCCATCAATAGTGTTTTTGGATGTTGCACCAACCATCATGTTAGCTTGGTTGAGTTCTTATGCCATTATGACGGTGCAATTGAAGCGCAACGATATGAGTAGGCGAAGCTAAATGCGTTGTGCGAAGGGGACCTGCCTAAGATGATAACACCATTGGCAATAGAGCGTCATGCAGCTGCAATGTACACCATACGAGCGTTCTATGAGATTCAATCCGAGACTGGTAGTGCGTGTTTCTCTTGCCAGGTCGTGAGCATCCACCATTCGGGGGTGGTTGGGCAGTACGTGATACAGGACGATTGTGGCTACGAATCATAAGTGGAGTTCAATAGTGATGAGAACATCATTCAGTGCATGTGTAAAATGTTTGAAACGGTGGGGCTTATGTGCAGACATGATTTTTTAGCTCTCAAAGATACTGGCATAGAAGTGATCCCCTGGACATACGTGCTTGCACGGTGGTCACGCGCTGCCTGTGTACATCCGGCTAGCCGAGGGGATAGCAAGAGTAACAATGTGGACAGCGACCATATCCCCCCCCCCCCCAACATAAAGTGTGGGTGGATTTCTATACATGTGTATCCCTCGCATGTGAGGATCGGGAACGTATGCGGGTTGTTGCTAATGCAGTAAGGGCATTAAAAGAGACTTTGAGTGTGGATGCTGATTGTTCCCTCATGCGACGTGGAAAGCAATAAGTTATTGAAAACTTCTGTGGTAGTCACAGCAGATCGCATAGCCGTACGTCCCCCAGTGGTAGCAAGAAACAAAGGTCGAGGGAAGTGTTTAAAAGGAACACGAGAAATTGCAGTGACTTTGAAGAAACGTGGTGAACGGACATGCGCTACATGCAGAAAGGCAAACGGTCATGACAGCCGTAACTGTGTGTTACGCAACAAGAATCTGGAGTAGGAGTGTTGGGGTCTAGATTGTATGTAGTTCTTTGGGTTTTTTTTTAATTTAATAATGTACTACTGGTTTGGATACATCCTCGTTTTAGGGTCTGCGTTGTTTTTGCACAATTTATTAATACGTTTTTGGTGTTTGGCTTTCGTTCTATAATCATGCACAGTTCTATGTGTGCGCCCATCCGGTTGTTTTAGTTGTGCCACACCAATTTTAGGCGTGCAAGGTAGTGAGTCTGAGGTATGAAGTGTTATTTTATATGGGAGAGGGGTTGCGTAATATCATTGGTGTCGCGCACTAAGGGAGAGTATAATTACCGAAAAACCAAAAACCGAACCGACCGATAATTTCGGTTATCAGTCGGTTATCGGTTACAAGGCAAAAAAAAAATCGGTTATTCGGTAATTCGGTTATGAACCTTTAATAACCGCGGTCACTGAATAACCGATAATATGTTTATATTATTATATTATTATATATATATATATATATATATATATATATATATATATATATATATATATATATATATATATATATAATGTTAAGAAAACACACGGATTTAGTTTATAAAAAAAAATTTGTAAACTTACTAGTTTAATTGCTTTGTGTTTGATTGTTCCATTAAATCTAGTACACAGTTTGATTATTTAAAAAAAATGATATTTCTTTGATTGTTCCAGTAATCAGTACACACTACTGTTGTTGATTATAATGCTATATATTTATTGAATTGAATTGGAAAATTTCTATTTATGTAATGCTACGTAGCTTCGGTTTTTCGGTTACCGAAATAACCGACCGAAACCGACATAATCGGTTTCGGTCGGTTATAAGTATATGTTCGGTCGGTTTCAGTCGGTTATAAAGACTAAAACAATGCTTTCGATTATTCGGTTATTAACCGAAACCGACCGATGCTCACCTCTATCGCGCACAGTGCTACCATTAGACCTTGCTAGGATTGTTAATTGGGGGCGATGATGGGGGCGTGGGCGTGGCTGCACGTCGTTATAATTGTAGTTGCACAAGTTTGCTATATACGTATACAAATTCATACACACACATAGTGCTAGTGATACTCCCTGCACTAGATTGTGCAAGCCTTATTTATATCTACTGGTCCAAAAGAAATCACTCTTCCCTAGCTATACCCCCTAACATTTTCCATAGAGGATGAAATTCCTTTGTGTATATATATATATATATATATATATATTTTTTTTTAAATATCGATTGAATTAAGGATGTTGTTACCCCACGGGGGGAGGGGGGGTGTTTTTTACTAGCATACTCATACATGATCACATAATAGCAATATACCAAAAATCCCTTATTTTATTATCCCGTGTCTAAGTACACGTCAAGAATCCCCACATCAGAAAATAGGAATTTGAAGGTTGTACAGGGTGCTAAGCTCGTGAATTATTACACTTGTAGATTCACATCATTGTCCAAAAAATTCATAATGCAATTTAGTTCAATGGTACAGACGTCTTCCTTGTGAGCCCATTCACAAAGTTTCGTGCACACTTGATGTTGCTAGTTTGGTGAATGGTGATGTCACTGATCAGTATTTCCCTCATAATTTACTTGCGCAAAACACATAGCTGCCAGTAGTTCTCTCTCTCCAGACCTACATCCTAGTTCGCGACCCCTAGGCCACAGTACGACTCCATGTAAAGCATAGTGTATACTGCAGAGTCTACTTGGTTTTTAGCATCCCGCCACGACATCTGCATCCTTTTAGGTTTCACTTCCCTGATTTGTAATGCTAGTTCAGTCTCAAGCTTATCATCCAAGAATGTAGAGAGTAAATCTACATGCAAAAATGTGAGTTTTCCATGGCATGTTAGCGTTGTGAAAATAAAACAGGATGTAATTTATGAAGTCCAGTGTGCACGTTACACTTACCAACTTTGCTGGGGTTTGGCAATACATCTCTCCTTTTGTTTTAGAAGCCGATGAGTTATCGATGATGTCTATCTTCTTCGCAACCGTGTCGACACTGATCATGCAGAAACACGCTTATTGCAGAATTGGGAATACTACCAATTTTGATAAGATTAGACCTCATTTGGAGGGGTGGGGTTGTGCGTGTTGGCGTGTGTGAAAATGCCACCGTGCGATGAGCAGCTGTAGGCGTCGATAGGTGGGCAAAGATGTCAAGAAAGACTTACCATGTGAATCCCGCGCCAAGTATCGTGCGGTGAGTTTCTGAAGTCCGCTTCTAGTCCTTTAGTGAACCACCCTAGGCGAACGGAATAGAGAGCTGTGTGGTTCTCCACAAATTGAAGCTCTATCAATTGTGCCCAAAGGATGTTACTAAATGGCACAGTTGGAATAAGTAGTGAAGACGTTTTCGCAGAGAGAACTTACAATTTTCATAGTGGACGCAAAGAGCCTGTTAGGAACTCAGGGCCTTTGGTCAGCTCTTGGTAATTTAGCACGCACGCCCAAGCATCCACTACCGCAACGTCGACCTCAGTCTCATCCTTCAAAGTAGCAATATCCCCCCACGTTGCACTGTGGTCCTTGTAGCGGAAGATCTCCTCATTCCTACAATATATAGTGGTTAGCTAACGCGAAACGCTTTAAAAGTCCGAACCATTTAAACAGTGGAGTTTATGTAAGCTTTTTACATACCCTCCACGAGGTTGTCGAGGATCCAACGGTACACATAAGTTTTGTTCGATATAGTCTACGTAGGGTGTCCTCCCATGGGGCCCACATGGTGAGAAATCTTCATGACAACTGGAGTCGGTGGGTGATTTGCCTCCTGGGATGGTTTTGATGCTTTGAGCGGTGCACGCCTCGTGTGTTGACTGGTATTAGTTGTGGGTCCATTTGGGAGCGGGACCAGGACCTGCATAGTGATTGTTAGGAGTAATTTTAATACAGTGTGTTTGAAGAGTACTAATCCATATATTGTCGTATACCTAGGGGTGGCGGTGTAGACATTATCACGTACGTAGTTGTACGGGCTGCTGGGTGGGGCAGGGGATCTTGAGTGTGCGAAGGGGCCGACCCTGTCGGTTTTTGCAGATGACCGTTTTTTTATGACCTATGTAAGCAACATGTGCGAACAATTAGCACAAGTGTGTAGTGGGGGTGCATCTTGGGTAACCCCACATAGAGTAGAAGCAACCATGTTAGAGTCTAGGGTGATTAACTAACATACTTACCGAGTTATGCTCTTCACGAGCTTGTGTAATGACCCCTGCTTGGGCTCCCCCCGGGTTTGCAACTACGCCAAGGGTAGGTGTCTGCACCACTAGTGATGAACCCGCATCCTATGGCAGACATAGGCAAAATGAGGGCACACTAGAGAGGGGTGGTTTTGGTGCTCTGAGCGGCGCACACCTCGTGTGTTGACTAGTATTAGTTGATGGTCCTTCTAGGTGAACGATTGTTATTAGTAGTTTGAATACAGTGTTTGTTTGAAGACTATTGATCCATATACTGTCGTAAACCTAGGGGTGCGCGGTGTAATCATCATCTCGTACGTAGATGGGCGGGTGGCTAGGCAGTGTAGCGGAACTCGAGTGTGCGGTAGGGTTCATGCCGTTGTTTTTGCCAGATGACTATGTTTTAATGACCTGTGTAAGAAGCATGTGCAGATGATGAACTTAAGTGTGGAGTGGGGTAACAATTGTGGTGGGTTATACATTGCATGCACAGTGGTTTGCGCTTAGATGCACAATTACAGCTTATATAATTTCTTGCACACAGAAACAAGTTGTGACTGCACAGTACCAACGTTAAGACCCTACTTTGGCTAAAATGCAATTCATTATGAAAGTATTCATATCGGGAGAAACATATAACACAGTTTATATAAATTGTTGCACCCAAAAACAACCGTGAATGCATAGTACCAAACTACCCACAGAATTTGTAAAATTGGGAGAATTATAATAAACATATGGTAAACTACTCGAATATTATTGGCAATAGATGTGGACTTAAATTGGGAGAATTATAACAAAGATTGGGTACACTCCTATATATACATTGCATATATTTCTTGCACACATAACCAACCTTAAATGCACAGAACCAAATAGTTTAAATGCACAGTGGTTTGCGCTTAGATGCACAATTCCCAATTTCACTGTCCGTGCCTGGGATTACCCATGATGCTTAGAGGGTTTTGGGGGACCCTGTTTGTTATAATTATCCCAAGTTGAATATTTACAAATTGAATTACATTTTTGCAAAAGTAGAGTCTTTAGTTTGGTAATGTGCATTCACAGTTGTTTCTGTGTGCAAGTATTTGATGCAATGTGTGTGTGTGTGTATATATATATATATATGTATGTATGTATACGTATATATGTATGTATACGTACATATATATATATATATATATATATATATATATATATATATATATATATA
>NC_044926.1:18386959-18431687 GCF_003576645.1 Ipomoea triloba | reverse complement strand
GTATATATATATATATATATATATATATATATATATATATATATATATATATATATATATATATATATATATATATATATATAGTGAGAGGGGGAGAGGTAGGGCTATGCAATTACTATATTTGTGCTTTTTTGCTACTATGGACTGTGCAAGGGAGGGGAGGGGAGGGGAAGGGGGGTGTTCAATGTGTTTTTTTAACATTGCTCGCTTGTGCCTTCTGTTTTTAACTTTCGACCCACATGTGTGTAGGTTCTAAGGCACGGAAGACGCTACCCTCTGCCCCGGTAGCCAGTCAGACGAAGGGCGCGGTGTTTGGTAATGCACAAGCCCCGACACAGGCGAACACCATTCCCACCATGCATACACGTGCTATGGGTAAGCTACTCGTGGACGCCAATAAGTTGTTGACAGTCGGCTAATGATGAACGATTATAGCCATGGGGTTTGGGTCGATGCTCAATGTTCATATCACAGACACCACGTTGCGCCTTGGTAGTTGGATACTCTCTAATTTGGACCTCCATTCAATGACGTTGAGGTTGCCTAATGGGGAAGCTATCGAGGTGGATGAGGAGCCTGTGGATGTAGTATTAGGCCTGCCATAGGGGCCCAAAGTTATCACTAATCGGGCAAAGCACGAGAAGAGCATCATCTTGAATAGCTGGCATGACTCGTTTGAAAAAGCAGACTACGCAATCACTCCTGCAGAGGTCTCACTCAAGTTACAGAAATATCCGGACGGCGGAGAATGCTTTATACGCAACTATGCCTTACTTGTGGTCAGCGTCGTTGTGCGAATTATGCAGAATGGCTATGTGCACTAGGATGTGATTCCCAACCTCGATGATACACTAGAAATCGCCAATCTGAATTGGTGCCGCTATATGATTCACTCACTAATATCAACACAGACTGCGTGGATGGCCGGGAAAACACAGAGGTTCACTGGCCCTTTGTGCATTACCAAACACTGCGCCCTTCGTCTGAGTGGCTACCAGGCAAAGGGTAGCGTCTTCCGAGCCTTAGAACCTACACACATGTGGGTCGAAAGTTAAAAAACAGAAGGCACAAGCGAGCATAGTTAAAAAAACACATTGCACACCACCCCCACCCCACTACACTACCCTTGCATAGTCCATAGTGGTAAAAGAGCAGAGATATAGTAATTGCATAGCCTTACCTCTCCCCCTATCACTATATATATATATATATATATATATATATATATATATATATATATATATATACTGCATCAAATACTTGTACAAAGAAACACATGTGAATGTACATTACCAAACTAAAGACTCTACTTTGGCAAAAAAGTAATTAAATATGTAAATATTCAACTTGGGATAATTATAACAAACAGTTTACATTGAGTAATACACACTGACACAAAAAAAGAAAAAAAAAATCCTAGATTATAAAATAACCAACGAATAAATAAATAACGAAACTGATATACGAGTTGTTTCGTAATTGTAGATATTGCACATTCCAAAAGGGGAAAGAGCACAGATATAGTTATTGCATAGTGCAAAATACAAAAGTGCTCACAGATTTGGTTTAAAATTGGGAGAATTACATCAAATATTCATGGGTTGATGGTAGTTTTAATTGAGATGACTACTTGACAAAGGAGTTGTAGGATTTGGCTAGAATTTCAAGTCCTGTACGATTCATATTAGATCTGACCAACTCCTCATCCTACCTCTTATATGCTCTTGACAGCCCATCTTTAATCTTTCAGTAACATGTTCCGGTCCTCTTCTTCAGCTAAGCTCAGCATGCAGGTTCTTCAATGAAGCAAGGTTATGTAGTAGATCAGAATACCCACAAGGTAGTATGATTGAATGAACCTATAAAGCTGTTTTAAGCGCTTTGTTTACCGAACAAAACAGACCATATTATATTATGTTAAACCAATTAATTATTAAAGTAATTTGTTAACCCAATTTTTCAGATTTAGATGGTGATTTTGCAGCCCATCCTCAACTGGCGAGAGTTGTAGCATCGGATCTTACAAAACGTACTTTAAATGCAGAACAGAACAATCATAAACATGTACTTGTGGAAAAATAAAATAAATACAGACTTCTCTATTTAACAAAAAGCGAAGGAAACACACAAATCTTTATCAAACCAACTACTCCATCAAGATTCTTCAATTTTGTGCTGCAATTTGCACATGATCCATCTATCTGTGTCAAGTATGTCAAAGTTTTGGCAAAATTTTGATTAGTAAGTACGGTATAAAATGAAATAATACTGTCACAGAATTGTGCCTTACAAGATGTCATTCGACAGGTTAAGAATCCCAAGAAAAGTCAATAGAGCAAGACTAGATGGAATTTCACGTGAGAGTTGATTTCTAGATAGATCAATTCTAAGGCGAAATTCCATCTAGTCTTACTCTATTGACTTTTCTTGATATCTCGATAGATTAAGGGATTCTAAATTTTCCATCTCATAAATTAATATAATTAATGGAAAGATTATACCAGTCAAATGGTTTCTTAACAAGTTCAAGGTGACTAATTCTTTGAGAGCATAAAGTTCTTCTTCAATATTTCCAATCAATTTATTACTTGAAAGATCAATGCAATCATTTCGTTTAATAGATTATGAGATAACAAGAGAATACTTGTTGATTATTGACTATTTATTGCACATCATCCTCCATGATACATCTCTATCTTTAATTTAATTTCTTGACTCCTTGTCTTGTCCTCGTACAATTGTACATGAAAAATATTTCATTCTCTAAAAATGAAAGTTCAAGGTAATACATCAACATCCGCGTGCATACACCATCAAGTCAAGTTTTTCACACATTAATCCAATAAGTTAAGTCTTCCATGAGGATACAACATTCTCAATTTCAAGAAAAATTGTTAAGACTTTACCGTGTGAAAATATATTTATTGGGAAGAAAATAAATATTTTTGATCCCTAAAACAATCCGTATATCCGAAAATTAAGACTTTACTCTGTGAAAAGGCATTTATTGGGAAGGAAATTTTTTTTTTGATCCCTAAAACAATCCATATATCCGAATATTAAGACTTTAATTTACTCTGTGAAAAAGCATTTATTTGGAAGAAAAAAATATTTTTGATCCTTAAAACAATCCGTATATCTGAATATTAAGACTTTACTATGTGAAAAAGCATTTATTGGGGGAGAAAAAAAATTTGATCCCTAAAGCAGTCCGAATATTAAGACTCTACTATGTGAAAAAGCATTTATTGGGAAGAAAAAAAACTATTTTTGATCCCTAAAACAATCCATATATCCGAATATTAAGACTTTACTATCTGAAAAAGCATTTATTGGGAAGAAAAAAAAAAATATCTTTGATCCCTAAAACAATACGTATAGCAAATAATCTAGTTTCCGGCTTCGAAAACCAAATTCTTTTTAACCATTGCTCTTTTTTTAATATTGATTTTTTAAATATAATTATGTCTATTTTCTGGAAAAGATTATCTAAACATACTAAGACAGTTTTCTGAAATTCAACCAAACACTGGGAAGGAAAATATTTTCTACAAAATTACTCATTTTCTGAAAAACAATTTCCATAAATTATTTTTCAGGTTTCCAAATACACCATAAATTCAATTCGTGTTTACATGTACACTACATTATAATGTTATCTAAAAAAAAAGTTTGTTGTATCAAGCAATTAAATTTTTTTTTTGAGGAAATATCAAGCAATTAAATTAAACTTAGACTTAGGCCAAATACATTGTGCTCAAATGGCATTAGTGACTCTCCTATATAGAAGGTCATGAGACCGAACCTCAGTGAAAGCGGTATTGACTCTTTGTGCTTCACCGGGAGGAGAAAGTATTGAGAAAACACTTAGACTTAGGTTCTAGTTGCTTTAACTGTAGCTGAAATTTTCAACAAGTTTTATAAGCCCATTCAACATTCTCTCTAAATTATACTAACTTTCAGACCAACATTTTTGAAACTATTAATTCTATATCAAGTTTAATCTATTCACTTTTTAGTCCATTAAATTTAGTTGAAAATATAGGGATAAGAGTCAAATAGATCCTTAATTAAGTCAAAAAGAGCAATTAAACTATCAAACTCAAAAATGTTTCAAATTGACACTTGAACTTAGAAAAAAAAAAGTTAGCATTCTACTTCGTATATATAGCAAGTTACTATTAGGTTATAATTGATTTGAATGCTACACCATATTTTCGCACTGATCGATTTGGATGCCAACTCGTATGTTTCAATGTTAGACATATTTTTTAGGAAAAAAATGGTCAAATAGGCCTTTAAACTTTACATGAAAATGCAATTAAACCCTTAAATTTTAAAAAATATCAATTAAACACTAAAACTTGTCATTTTGGTGCATCTATACCCAATAGACAGTTATCCACCTAAAATAATTGAACATTAAGGTTCAGCGACTAGCGAACGGTTATTGGTCGCCAATACGATTGAAGAAGAAGACAATCACCTTCTCCCACTGGAGAAGGTGACCGGACTAGTGCCTTCTCTAGTGGAGAATGCGATCGGAATAGCACCTTCTCCATTGGAGAAGGCGGCCAGACGGTTGTCTCCTCCAACTTGAGAAGGCGTTGGTCACTACCTTCTCAAGTGGATAAGACGCCAGTCGTCTTCTCCAGTCGTCTTCTCCACTGGAGAAGAAGACCAATTCGATTAGCGGTGAATTTTTTTTAATTCCGGCGTATTCTTGCGGTTAGGGGTGGTATACGGTGGTCAACGATGACCAATAGTGTTAATAGCGGTAGTTCTATTGGTAACTTGTTGGTTACCGATAAATAGGTCATATTTAACTCATTTTGACAAGTTGAAGCATTTAATTGCATATTTTTAAAGTGTAAGGGATTAATTACACTTTCGTGTAAAGTTCAAGTGTCTATTTGACAATTTTCCTTATTTTCAAGTCGAAAATAGAGAATATATTATAGAAAGTAAAAATTGAAAAACTATAAAACAAAAAGAGTTATCCATTTTTAGTCCTAGATTTATAGGTGACAGTCCACTTTTAGTCCTTTTTTTATTAAAACATCCACTTTTGGTCCTAGTATTATTGTGGCATGACCATTTCTTGTCCTTTATCAACAAAACAGTGTAAATATCGTTAAATACAAGAACATATTGCTCTTCAATTATTGATGTTTTCAAAAAAATAAACATAAAAAATATAGCGGTTCAACATACTTTGTATAAAAAAAATTGAAATGTCTTTGTATTTAATGATATTTTAACGATTTTGTTGATGGAGGACTAAAAATGGTCATGTTACAATAATACTATGACCAAATGAGGATGTTCTAATAAAAATGGGTTAAAAGTGGATTGCCACCTATAAATCTAGGACAAAAAATGGAATTAACTCAAACAGAAAATATAATAATAAGGCAGCAGGGTCAAATATACTCATTTACTACTCCCAAGTGTTCAATTACACATACATTAGGCTAAAATAGGTTTAATTTGACACATTAACTCCCACAATTTCTTTTATTTAACATTTTTTCCATATTTCTCTCTAGTTTTGATGATTTGACTTCAGGCAAGTGATTTTTTTTTTAAACAATTTTTTTTAAATGCAAAATACTTTATAACCAATTCTCTCTTTTCAAACTTAATATTCATGTTTAACCTCCGCACAACACTTGTTCTTTGTTGTTGGCACTTGAAACTGTAATGTGCCAACTAAAATGAGAAAAGTGAGCACTGTACCACTCGCAGACTCAAATGAGAAAAGTGAGCACTGTACCAATTGTAATCTCACTACCGCAGACTCAACCCAACCGCCGGCATATCCATCATCGCAACTTCTCTCCTCGCTGAGTCGTTGTATTCTTTTTGTTTTAGTCTAGATAAATACATTGATGTGCATCACTAGATTATATGAGAAGCTAATTCGATGAAAAGCTCAAGATCGGTCAGAAATATACACAAAAATCAATCTCTTTAACTAAAATCTGGGCGAACAGATTGCTTAAACTCGGCATCCATTAACACACCGTCCATAACATGAAAAACAATTTTTCTTCTCTTTAAACCCACCATCTCCCATTGAATTCCATTGACCTCTACGAACCCTTTGAATCCTTCATAATCAACAAAGTGAAACAAGACAACAAATCATAACTAATATCATCCCCAAAAATCACATTTTCCGAATAAATCATCCTTAGCATGGCTGAAAGCCCAAGTATGCGAGTAAGTATGACATACGTATCATGCATTGGATCTTTGTTTTCACTTCTTCTTGAGCAGCTAATAACTTGTAATATCCATGGTGCCGTTTGTCAAGAAAAAAAAAAAGTCAAAATGGGTGATTGGTGACAATTTAGGTTTGATTGAGTTTAAAAGTCAACAATGAAGGGCACAAATTACCAAGTCAGCAAAGTTATTTTTATTTAATTCTATGTTAACATTGTGTAATGGTTAACTAGGGAAAACTTGAAAAAATGTGGAATTGTTACTGATAATGCAAAATACGGATACGAAGCTAAAACGGAAAAATACTATCTGTTATTGCCTCAAAAATCCAAACTTGGTTTACAAAGCGAATAAGGGCTCGAAGGGCTCGGCAGGTTGGCAGTGGGCTTTCCTACTGTCCGAGCTCACTTCAAGGCTTAGTCAAGAATCAGTCCAAAGATCCTCTCTCTCCTCATAAATGCGGTATTTATAAGAGGGAAAATGCATGATCGCCGGGTCTCCGGCATGACGGGAACGTGGCGCGCATGCGCCCGCCTCACACCGGGCCCAAGCGGGAGGGAGCACATGGCGGCTCTTGGCGCGCCCCGTAGCTAGCCGATCGAAGGTACTGTTCGGTCCGTGATGCCGACCAGAAACTGATCGGGCCGAACTGCCGGCTTCCCGACCATACGGTCTCCGACCGGTACTGGGGTATATTTACTATCAGTTACCTAGGAGAAACCTGCAAAAAATGCTAAGTGAAAGAAATTTTGAGAGTTAATGTGCCAAAGTAGATCTTATGTTAGTCTAAGGTGTGAATTGAACACTCAAGAGTAATAGATGAGCATATTTGACACTTTTGCCTGATAATAATAAAACAAAAACTTGAACCAACATGGTTGGCGTGGTGGTTTAACACCTTATATCTTAAGCATGAGGTTAGGAGTTCAATGCTCACCCATGTAAGTGGAGCAAACCATTTAATTGAAAATGGAATTAACTTGTGATTGTTGCTAGTTTTTATTACAATTATATTATTTCTCTTTTTTCAATATTTATTTTAGTAATAATATAATTGCATAAATCATATTACATATCGATTTTTTAAAAAAATAATTGCTAATAAATGATTTATATATTATTCGATTAATTGAGTGATACTTTTATACTAATTTTAAAATTAAATAAATATACACTTTCAAATATTAAAATTATTTATAATTTTATCTTTAATTAAAAATTTTTATCAGTGTATCACATCGGTAATTTACTAGTAATAATAATAATAACCTCTCCGCCACAAAAAGCTCTATAATACCTCCCGGCCTGTCCGAAGACAACTTTAGTCTTCAAGATGAGGTTAGATTTAGAACTCTAGAAATTATTATTTAATGACTATTTAGAGCACATCATCCTACATGCTACATGTCTTTATTTAATTGAATTTATTGACTCTTGTCTTGCCCTCGTACAATCGTACATAAAAAAAAAAAAAACATTTCATTTTCTAAAAAATGAAAGTTCAATGTAACATCAACATCCGTGTGCATACACCATCAAGTCAAGTTTTTCACACATTAATCCAATAAGTCTTCCATGACGATACATTATTATATTGTCAATTTCAAGAAAAATTGTTAAGACTTTACTGTGTGAAAAAAATATTTATTGGGAAGAAAAAAAATATTTTTGATCCCTAAAACAATCCGTATATTCAAATATTAAGAATTTATTACTATGTGAAAATGCATTTATTGGGAAGAAAAAAATATTTTTCATCCCTAAAACAATTCGTTTATCCGAATATTAAGACTTTACTATGTGAAACAACATTTATTGGGAAGAAAAAAATATTTTTGATCCCTAAAACAATCCGATCCCTATATATGAAATTGAAGTGACTCACAAGTTGAGTCACCAATTTCATTTTTTATTTTATTTTAAGCTGATATGCAACGCAATGATTAGAACGTTAAGTTATTTACACCCCTAAAAATGGACTCTAGCTACTATCATATTTCACATTTACAATTTGCTACTATTTTTTCTGGATTTCTACCATTTTAATTCACTATAATATTTAACAATATTAAAAATAAAAAAGTAATTGAATCCCACAAGAAAATTTACGTTAGATTTGTAAAAATTACGAATTTTGGCATTTTTTTTAATACTATTAACTCTGTTACAATGTAGTATCAATTCATACATACTTTCTCAACCTACTGAAGTACAATGAGTCAACGCCCCCTTGATACACCTAAATTTGAAAAGGAACAAAAAAAGAATGATGTGAAAATTAACTTGTTAACTTACAATTCACACAAATTGCTAGTGGGATGATAGCTGGGTTTATCCAATACATACATGTACACTTGAGTGATTGTTGCGAGTTTCCACATCATTGAAAGAAAAATTAAGGGCTAAAGTACAAATAAGTTACTGTACTATTTGGGAATAAGCAATTAGACCATCGAACTCGAATAACCCTCAAATAAGCCATTGAATTCGAAAAAACAAAGTAATTATGTCATTAAAATCGGAAAAAAAGAACAATTAACCCATTTTTAAAATTTCTGACGACGATTTCCGGCACCGGCAACCATTTTCGACATCCGGCGACCGATGACGACCAGAAATGGTCGACCTCACTGGGAAGGTGACCATTTCTAGTCGCCTTTCTGGTCACCTTCTCGGCGAGGGCGACCAGAAATGGTCGCCCTCGCCGGAAATGGCGATCGGCGACGACAGAGTCGTCGCTGTTCGCCGAGAATGGTTGCCGATGCCAGAAATTGTCGCCGGAAATTTTAAAAATGGGTTAATTGATCTTTTTTTTTCCAGTGGCTTAATTACTTAATTACTTAATTTTTTCGAATTCAGTGACTTATTTGAGGGTTATTCGAGTTTAATGGCCTAATTGCTTGTTCCCAAATAATACAGTACCTTATTTATAGTTTACCAAATGAGCCCTCAAAGTTTGTAATTATTGATGCATGCATTATGCACAAGTTGAACAAGTTGCAAGAAGAGGCATTAAGTAAATTGCATGGAGGTAATACAAGTTGAAAGCTATTGGCTAGAGATTCAAGAGTCAATGCCAAGTCTTCTTCGGATGCCCTGTCACCAAGCGCAAGTTCAAACTTAAAAAACTTTTAAAAAGCTACTACCTCAACTACTCAAGACTTAATCAGACACAAGTCTTAGTCAACCTTTTCTTATTTTCTTTTCTTATACATTATATTTTTCAAATTATCCTACACTAATCTTAAACCCCTAAAACCCAGTCCTCCAGTCAATCCTCAGTTTTCACCTCTATCTTTACACTCTCCTGATCAATTTGTCTGAGCTAATTAAAAATCTCCCCGTAACCCCACCCTGCTACTGAAAGTCTGAAACAAGACTTTCAGAGTGATCCTTAAGCATTAAATTAAGCTCCGCCCATTTAATTAACTTGGAAAGCGACTGAAGTGCTTTTTGTGGAGTATAAATTAGAGTTAGTTTGTTCACCCCACTGCAACTAACATTGCATACAGCACACTAAATCTTCATACAATGGTCTCAAAAATGCATATGAGAATGTTCACTGCACTTCCAACTATCCTTTCCCTTGCAATTTTTCTGCACTTGGCTTCATCTTCTTTCACAAAAGGAGTCGAAGGAGCAGAAAATAGTATCATAAGGTGTATCGAAACCGAGAGGCAAGCACTCCTGGCTTTCAAGCAAAGCATTATGGAAGACAATGGCATGTTGTCTTCTTGGGGAAGTCATAAAGAGTGCTGCAAATGGTGGGGTGTTGGCTGTAACAACGCCACGGGCCATGTTATCCGCCTCGATCTTCATGGCAATTCAAGTACCCATCACTACCTAAGTGCTCCCAAGGTTAGTCCATCTCTGCTTCAACTCAAGCATTTGAATAATCTGGACCTAAGTTACAATGATTTCCAATGGAGTTCAATCCCTGAATTCATTGGATCTTTCCAGAGATTAAGAGTTTTGAATCTTGAAAATGCCAACTTTGCTGGTGCTATTCCTCCCCATCTTGGGAACCTAACAAATCTAAGAATTCTCTTATTATCTCACAATGGACTAAATGAAACGATTGCCGAGCTTCTTGAGAAGTTAGCAAGGGGTGAAACAGGGAAGTCATTACAGATTTTGGGGTTATCTGGGAATGAACTAACTGGCAAACTCCCTGCAAATATGAGCAATAGATTTGAATCCTTGAGAGAATTTTATGCAAGGCAAAACCTAATGAGTGGATATTTGCCTCTATTGCCTTCAAGCCTTGAGCAGTTAGATTTAGCCATTAACAATTTTGGTAGTGTGTTTCAAAACCCCAACAAAGGTTTTGGAAAACCAAGTAATCTTATGAAACTGGATTTGTCCTACAATCTGATCTCAGGGCCATTTCCAGATTTATCAGATTTTTTGTCATTGAGGGTTTTAAATCTGAGTGGGAATCTAATACAAGGGGGGTTATCAGAGAGCATAGGAAAGCTACCAAAGCTTCAAGTATTTCGTGCCAAAGCCAATTCATTGGAAGGGGTTATTAGTGAAGCCCACTTTTGGAACCTTTCCAGTATCCAAAAGATGGATTTATCCCTAAACCCTGGATTGTCATTCAACTTTAGTGATGATTGGGTTCCTCCTTTTCATACCCTAAATTCTCTAGTGTTAGCAAACTGTAAAGTTGGGCCTAAATTCCCTAAATGGCTTCAAAATCAAAGTTTGTTTTCAGAGATTGATCTCTCTTCTGCTAGTATTTCTGATACACTCCCCCATTGGTTTTGGGACCTCATTTCCCCTAACCTTAGATACTTGAATTTGTCTTACAACTCCATTGATGGCACATTGCCTGATTTATCCAACAAGCTTTCTCCTTTTTCAATCATAGATCTCAGCTTCAACAAGTTTTGGGGTCCCATATCCAAATTCGTTGGGGATTTTTTGATACTTAATCTCTCGAACAATAAGTTTGTTGGCTCAATTTCTTTCCTGTGCTCAGTTATTAGCCAAAATGCTTTATGCATTGACCTTTCATATAATCATTTCTCCGGAGAGGTTCCTGATTGTTGGAATAGTAACATTTCAAATTTAGCCATTATTAATTTTGCAAATAATGGTTTCAGTGGAGAAATTCCCAACTCTTTAGGCTCCCTATCTCAACTTCAATCATTGCACTTGCGAAGCAACAACTTCAATGGGGAATTGCCTTCCTCATTCCAAAACTTCAAATCCTTGAAAGTTATGGATCTGGAAGGAAATAAGTTTATTGGGACAATCCCAACATGGATAGGGAGCTATCTAACTAATTTGACCGTTCTTAGCCTACGGAATAACAACTTTAATGAAAGTATGCCTGAAAGTTTGTGTCACCTGAAGAATATTCATTTCTTAGATCTCTCTCAAAACAAGGTGACAGGGAGAATCCCAAGCTGCTTTAACAATTTTACAACTCTGATTCAGAGTACTCCCTTTACTGGAAGCATTGAAATCTCTTACTTTACTATCACGGGAGATATTGATTATCCTGCCTACTACGTAGACGATGTTTTTGTTCAGTGGAAAAACAAGGACGCAAAGTTCAATAAGCAGTTAGGATTCCTGAATTGCATTGATCTTTCAAGTAATAAATTGAGTGGAAATATCCCAGAAGAACTTTATGCTCTCAAGGAAGTAGTGTCCTTGAACTTGTCAAGAAACCATTTGACCGGTAAAATCTTTCCATCAATTTATGAGATGGAAAATTTAGAATCCCTTGATCTATCCAGAAATCAACTCTCGGGTGAAATTCCATCTAGTCTTGCTCTATTGACTTTTCTTGGGGTTCTTGACCTGTCGAACAACTTCTTGTCTGGCAAAATTCCAAAGGGCACTCAGCTGCAAACTTTCAATGCTTCATCATATGCTGGAAATAGCGGCTTATGTGGGGATCCACTTCCCAAGTGTCCCACAGATGATGTTCCTTCACATGGCAAAAACAATAACTACAAAGAAGGTGATGATAATCTTGTAGATCGAGAGTTTTACATATCCATGGTGCTTGGATTCTCTATAAGCTTTTGGGGACTTCTGGTCTCGTTGGTGCTCAGTGACAAATGGAGATTAGCCTACTATGGGTTCTTCAATGATGTCAAAGATGGGTTGTACGTGAATATGAAAATTTGTTTGAAGAGACTGCAGCAAAAATTTGTGGGCACGTGATGATTTTTGATGAATCTATAACGGTATGATTACTCTACTCGCCTACTATTTCATTTTATACCATACTTACTAATCAAAATTTTGCCAAAAACTTTGACATACTTGACACAGCTAGATGGATCATGTGCAATTGCAGCACAAAATTGAAGAATCTTGATGGAGTAGTTGGTTTGAAGATTTGTGTGTTTCCTTCACTTTTTGTTAAATGGAGATCAGAAGTCTGTATTTAGTTTTAATTTCCAAGTACTATGCATGTTTATATATAATTGTTGTGTGTGCATTTACAGTACGTTTTGTAAGATCCGATGCTACAACTTCAAAATAAACAAGAGATGCCACATATTTCATGTATTCATCCAGTATATACACTGAGCGGATCCAAAATTATTTCTTGAGTAGGGCGAATTTCAATTGAATTTAAAAATGTCTATATCCAAACTAAGAATTTGGTCTCAGGACATATGATATTAAATTTTAAAGAACTAATTAACCTACATAAAATGTTTTTATATATAAATTACTAAGGTGTGTGTGTATATATATATATAGAGGGTCGAGATTATGTGCGAACATGCATGCGGTGAGATCTAAGATATTGATCAAATCTAGCTAGATTAACGGTTCAAATCAATGATATTTAAATATTAAAAAAAAAACGTGCGTCTGAAGGAAGAAGCAAAGGCTAAAAATGGCGTTAAGTGTTACAAAAACGCACCTTAGGTGTTAGAACAACGCACCTTAAGTTTTAACATCGCACACGTTCAATTTATAAAATTGGCACACCTTAAGTATTACAAATACACACCTTAAGTAGTAAAATCACACACCTTAAGTATAAAACTAACGCACCTTAAGCGTAGAACTTATGCACTTTAAGTTTATAATTGACGCACTTTAAATGTTAAAATGATGATGCACCTTAAGTGTCAAAAGGACGCACCTTAAGTGTCAAAAGGACGCACCTTAAGCAATGGAAATACGCACCCAAAGGTTAAGAATGACACATCTTAAGTTTCAACAAAAAACGCACCTTAAATTCTCAATTGAATAACTTAAGCACGGAAACCACACACCTTAAGTTCAAAAACTATACACCTTAAGTATTACCAACACGGAAAATGACCAAATTGCCACTGCGTTTTTGTTTTAATCCTTATTAATCTTGGACGTTGATTTTGGCAAGATCAATGGCTCACATCTCACCACATGTTTCACTTGGGCACAACATCAAACATCTGATCTCTAACATATATACATTATATATATATATATATATATATATATATATATGTCAATATGTGTGCGCGTGCGCTAATATTCAATTTGTAAATATAATGCAGAAAAGTTACTACGCGAATGAACACATGGTAGATTGTAGGCATTCATGCTGGGCGGATTGCACACAATCTAGCATTATGAAGGGTCTTACAGGACTCACGGGAATATGTGGTCTTATTTGATTATATATATATATAAAAGATCAAATGAGAACAAGCCTTTAGGAGATAAATAAAAATCAATCTCAGTCTTACATTTGAAAAAATTGGACCGATCAAATCAATTTTTTTTTTAAATGCGGCGGTATTTATGTAATTATCAACACTAAAATCTAAAATTCTCAGACTTTTCAGGTTTGCACATTTAGTATTAACATTTTTGCACATTTAATATTAACATTTTGCATATTTAGTATTAAAATATTGCACTTGCAAAAATGCGAAAGTGCATTGCACTTAGGGTTTCAATTTTAGAGTTTATAACTGAGTATTTTTTTTTTAATTTGGTTGAGTGGTTCACTTTTTACTGCGTAAGATCTAGCATTTACAGTTTAGATTTAAAATTTAGCTTTTTCGTTGATTTTATAAAATTTACCATGTTTCCATATTTAGTTGTTAAAGATTGCATATTTAAGTGTTAAAGTTTGCATAGTAAAGTTGGTGATAATTATCAAAATATCACCACATTTTTTAAAATCTGTTTTGATCCTTCGATTTTTTAAAATGTAAGGTTGAGATTGCCTAGAAGAGAAATCAAAACCACTTACAGCTGTCAACGTGTCTAAATTCAACGAATCCCATGTAATTTTAAAAAAAGGACAAAGGTGACATTTTCATTAATAATTCAAACTTTGGTGCATGTAAAATGTGTTGCAAGTCTAAGTAGCTGGTGCAAGTCTTTTGCAAGTAAAACCACTTATAAGTACAAGTAATTTACCTCGGTAATATTCGTGCACCTAATGATAAATTAAAGTCTTTCACATAGGTGCACTTAATGATAACGTCTGATACAACTAATGATAGCGTTAGATGTATTGATGCTTAGTGTACTTTTTACTTGCACTTGTAATACATTTCACTTGTACTTGTAATGCACTTTACTTGCACTTAGGTGCATTATATGAAACTGTTATTTGCACTTTTAACACAATTTACTTGCACTTCGATGTTAAATTATTTATGAAAATGTCATCGCATTTTTTTTTAATTAGTGTTTCTGACCCATTAGATTTGGACACTTGAACGGGTGTGTTGTTCTTAATTCTCTCCTAGGCTACCTATTCTACTTGAACTAGAGCCTCCTCCCTCTTCCCTATATATATATAGTTCGGATCAAATGAGGAATCATTCTTAGGTGAGGACGTGAGAACTAATTTTGTACGTTCGTTTTTTTATTTGGATGACCCAAATTTGATTTCCATATAGGGAAGGATTCATGTGAGAACACCTCCCATGCATGTAAATAAAAAAAAAATGTGAACAGATCCACACCCTTCATCTTGAGAAATCAAAAGTTAGGATCATACTATTAATATATACTTTCAGTCTGTAATAATTATAAAATGAACTCTGCTCTTAAAAATTTTCAATAATTATAAAATTGACTTTGTTTTTTTACTAAAACTCTAAACCAATGATGAATCATGATGAACGACTGAGATTAATTCAACCCTCACTTTTGATAGAAGGACCATGTTCTCATTTGATCATGCCTTACACATGTGTGGATCAAAATAAATTAAAATTCTCTTAAATTTTGTTGTATCTTTGATTAAAACGTAGTTGTGCGTGAGCAAGCATTGAGAGCAGTAGCTTAATTTCAAGTTATAACGTGTGCGTGATGGCAGGCTCGGCCATCCGCTTACAGCTTATGAAGTATTGAAGTTCTTTGAACGTATGCATCAAGTAATGGAAACTAATTAATGAATGGAAGAGTTTCGTATTACATCCATGCAATAATTCACTTGTGCGTGTAGTGTTTCTTAAAGCTTGTCAGTTACGTTGTACATATGCATCAATAATTCAAAACTTTGACTGCTCTTTGGACACTTGTACAAGATTAATAATGTAATACTTTTGTATAATGTATAAAATTTACTATACAAATATAAATATTATCAATAATAAAATTGTTGATTTAGATGCAATAATTGAAACTTTAACAAGTATTCACAAATTAAGAGTTTCGATCATTTTTTTTACAATACACTCGATTACAAAGTTCTTGATGGCTTTTAATCTTTTGCATGTATTTTTTATGTAAATTTAATAATTTACAAACCAAAAAAAAAAATCACACAAAATAAAAAATAAACCACTACATACAAGTACACAGTATTATAAAAAAAAAAAAGTCGGTAAAAATCAAGAATCAATTACTAAAGTTAACACCCTAAATTTATATGTCTAATCAGCAATCTAAAACCATATAATATCAATTAAGGGGCAAATTTATCCAAAAATATTTCTAAACTTCTGTCAAAATAGGTAACTCAACAACAAAATAAGCGAGCATATTTTTCTACATAATTAAATAAGTCCATCCGGCCATCCGGGTATATCATCTTTTTTCTCTTCTTTAATTTATTTCTTTTCATATAAGCACACAATTAAGCCTATTTCTCTACAAAACAAAGATTAATGTTGGTAATGTCTTATGTGCAATTGGGCTACTAGTGCTAGTTTGCAAAAATAATATATTTGAATTTAAAATATGTCAACAATATTATTGTTATTATATTTTTAGGTGATAGATTGTTGCTTCATCTTGAACTGGTCTTTTAGTCTGGTTTACGTCTGATATTCAATCTTCGACATCAGATGCTAAACGGCTAAACTATGTCTTTTCTGTAGTACAGACTCAATATAATACAGATACATTTTGTACAACATAGTCATTTGAACTAGATTTTGAACTACTGCATTGTTCCATTAAACCAATAAAACTAGGAGTAAACTTAAAATTGTAAAATCATTTTTTCTCAAATGATTTCATTTTATTAACAAATGCATACTCATTTATGGGGGGTGTATGGGAGGCTCGGAGGGTGTTTGACCAAATGACAGAAAAAATTTTGGTTGCTTGGAATGCAATGTTGGCTGCATATGTTCACAATTGCCTCATTGACGAGGCATGTAATTTGTTTGATAAAATGCCAGAAAGAAATGCAGTTTCTTACACCACCATGATTAGTGGCTTTGTCAGTGTTGGAAAGCTTGACGAAGCAAAGAACCTGTTAGATGCAATGCCATACAAAAATGTGGGTGCACAAACTGCAATGATTTCAGGATATGTACAACATAATATGATAGATGAAGGTCATAAAATCTTTGATCAATTGAGCTCTCGTGGCATTGCTTGTTGGAATACAATGATTACAGGTTATGCTCGGTCAGGAAAAATGGATGAAGCTTTCTATTTATTTAAAAAGATGGAACAAAAGAGTGTAGTTATTTGGAACACTATGATAGCTGGGTATGCCCAAGCAGGAAAAATGGAAAATTCATTTCAGATGTTTGAGAACATGAGAAAAAATGGAGATTTGTGATGCACTATAGAGCCTAACTGCACAGATGATGGGTACAGTTTTGTTTACCAGTCAGCAGATCATCTTTTCTTGATATAGGTTGATTGATCTCATCTTGATTCAGAACTTTTAGGAAGCTCAATGGGCAATCCCAACATTCTGTTTATATATATCAAGGTAAAACATATGCTGTTGTTTGTTTCAGCCTTGCAGTGGCCCAGTTTTGTGTGAAGTCACCAGACAATCCAATCGATGATGCAACCCACTGCTATATTGCTTCTGTATTTACTCTCTTTCTCTCATTAGCTAATATTTCACTATCACCCCCACAATGTGCAACCGGGATATGCAAAATACTTTTCTCTTAGAAGGTATGTGATATGATTCAGTAGTTTGACTACGTGTCACAGGTTTGTGGTTAACAGATGACGAACTAAAAAGGACAACTAGGAAATAAGATAACTAAATTGATTCCCAATCAATTTTAGCATATTCGCAGCCCCGGATCGGTATTGTATCAGTTGGAGTGACACTGAAATCTTTTGTGCTTCTGAATCTTGAACATTATCACAGGTAATAACATGTAGGGTGTGTTTGGAAGGGCCTGGAAAATCCAATCAACGGAAAAATTTTCCATTGATTGGGAACATATGGTCATTTTGGCAGAAAATGACTTCTGCCAAAATTTGGCGGAAGTCATTTTTCCCGCACTCACAACAAGGTTTCCGGCAGAAGTGGTTTCCGCCGGTGCTCTGGTTTCCGTAGCGGAAACCAAAGTATCTTTGGCTTTCGGCAAAAACTAGTGATGTTTTTTTTTTTAATTTTAATAAATAAAATTATATTTAATATTATTATAAATATTTTTATATTCTAAATAAAATAATTAAAATGTTTAATTATACAATTCTACTCATTTTCCTGAAAATGAATCAAACACACTAAGACAGTTTTTCCCATAATGCAACCGTAGCATATAAAACCTTGAATTTAGTCATAGTGCTAACTCCGTAGAAAATAGGATTTACCATTTATTACTATATTCACAGATACAACATTTATTGAATCCTTGGCCAAGGCAAACTCTAAACTTCTCATCATCTGCAACATTCACAAATCCATATAATGTTTAGCACTTTACAGATAAGTTAAAACATCATATTATATAATGTTTAGCCCTTTACAGATAAGTTAAAACATCATATTGACTATATCTTTCTAGATTGAAGCATCATGCGGGGTCTAGGAATGAAGATATAGTTGTATTTTCAGGATTCAGATCCAATTACTTACTGGTTTTTCTTCAAGAAAGCTTGTTAGGGCTTTTTACGTATTAGAATGATTGATTGATTGTTGGTAGTCATTTTGCTTTTGGCTGTATAAAGTGATGGCAAAAACTACTAATACCAGTTCATCTGTTTGTTCTCTCATTAGATCTCGATTTCAGATTTCGGGATCCAATTCAATGGCGGATAATCTAGTGTTATGGACAAAAAGTTGAATTATTAGGATATATGTGTATATATAGCTTTTCGAGTTTAATTTCGATTCATTGGCTCCTGATTCTGATGTGAACGCTCTGTGTATTAATGTCTGGTTTTCTTTATCTACTTTTGAAATTGTTATCTCCAGGTTTCTCATATCAATTAGCTTTTTTGTGTGATCAATTTTAATCGCCTCCACTGAGACTCGATCTCTTGACTTCCCATATGAGAGAGTCACTGCATGCCATCTGAGCACAAGATGCTTAGCCATATTATGGATATATTAAGATATTGAACTGCTAGCAATTTGCATGTTGTAGGTAATTTGGATGAGAGTGTAAGTGGCAGGTAATATCCATATTCAAGTTGGTGGAGTGGTTGACTCGATGTAAATATTTAAACTTTTATTAAGCCCTAATAATATAAAAATTATTAAAAATATTGATGGTATCAGGAGATTTCGGGGCCATTTTGTTGGGAAAGTCTTGTCCAAGTAGGGTGTCCATCTTTATTGATGATGTGTTGTCCCAATAAGAATAATGGAAATTTATTAGACTAAAGAAAGAACTGTAGCAAAATAAGTTTTAAGTAGCAAAATAAGTTTTAAGTAGGTGCAATCAGAAGGGTTCAAACCGGACAAACCCTTAACCTCCCACTTAACAACACAAGGTCAGTCCACTTAGCTACACCAACTCTTGTATATTGGAGGGTAGAAGCCCCACTTATGTATGTGATGGGAAGTGCGTTGGAAGCAAAGTAGTGAAGCAAAGTAGTGGGAGGACAAATGTGTGGCCAGGAATGAAGACTAGCCGATGTCATATATTTGTCAAAAAGTCTTCAACACTATATAAGGCATTGTCTCCCTTTAAAAGGTAGACATATAGTATTGTCCAATGGATCCTGGGCAAACGGCGAACAAATTGGCTGACATGAGTGCAGGCACTTACCACTCTCCTAGAAACATTAATGCGCAGGCGGAAAAGACAGGGGAAATACAACTGGCACCAAGAGAGAGGGCAACAAATAAAACCATGTTGGAAAGTGATCAAGAGCATCTATTGCAGAGTGGCCTATTCTCATGCAACGAACAGACGAGTTTTACTGACAACATTAAAAATCTTAACCAACGGTCACTAAGGACCATCCTTGATCAGAGTCTCCACCAGACTCAAAGGGGAGTCAATACGGGTTTGACTATCCAGCTGGATAAAGATAAGAAAAGGAGAAGGCAGGAGGAGTTTGGGTCGTTTAAAGCCCAGATGGTTTTATTGGAAAAGGGTGATGAGCTGTAAATGGGTCTAAAAAACTTGCTAGAGGCGGGATCTGCTTCACAGACCCGCCCATCCCAATGAGTCTCATATCATGGAACTGTCGAGGGCTTGGCAACCCGACGACAGTTCAAGTGTTGGTGGATTTTGTCCACAATAAGAGGCCTTTTTTAGTTTTTCTGATGGAAACAAGAGCAAATTCAACCAAGATGGAGAGTATAAAACACAAGCTTGGTTTTGAAGGGCTTTTTACGATTGACAAAATTGGGTTTAGTGGGGGCCTGGCCCTTCTTTGGAAAGATGGGCTGGACATAGGTATTGTGAGTTACTCAATAAACCATATTGATGTTACTATTCGGCTTGATGAATCATCCCACCTCTAGCGCTTTACCGGATTCTACGGGTGTCCTGAGAGGAATCGAAGAAGATATTCATGGGATCTTCTAAGGACTCTTTCATCGCAAAACATGCTTCCATGGATAGCGATGGGAGATTTTAATGACCTGCTCCACCAAAGTGAGAAAATCGGAAACGATCCTCATCCGCAATGGCTTTTACGGGGGTTCTCGGATGCGGTGCAATCTAATGGGTTGAGAAACTTCGAGTTTGGGGGTTTCCAGTATACTTGGGAAAGGGGCAGAGGATCGTCGAATTGGGTTCGTGAAAAAATTGATAGGATCCTAACTAATGACTCTTGGCTGGATATTTTTGGTGAAGCTACTACACAATCCTTTGAGGCTCCTTGCAGCGACTACCTCCCAATCGCAATCTGGCCGACACCGACAGCCCGGGTCAACAGGAGGAAGCGATTCAGGTTCGAGAATAGTTGGATCAGTGAGCCTAAATGCAGGGATATCATAAGTCGAAGCTGGGTTCTTTCAGAAAGCATGAATCTTCCTGCTAGATTCAACATGTGCAGTGATGCTCTTTGGAAGTGGGGGAAGAACTTAAACAAAAATCTTCAACCACAAATTGATTACTGGAAAAAGAGGATGGAGAGGACTCGCAGAAGAACTGATAGACAGGGTCTCATGGAGTTTGATATGGCCCAGAGAAGCTGCACCAGATTTATTGAACAGAACAGCATCTTCTAGAAACAAAGAGCGAAGGTATTTTGGTATAAAGACGGGGATAGCAATTCCAAATTCTTCCATAACTCGGTAAAAAAACGGAGGCGTGATAATGAAATCCGAAGGTTGTGGGATAGCTCGGGGAATTGGATCAACCGTGGGGCTGGCCTTAACAATCTGATTAGAGATTATTTCACAAATCCCTTTAAGTCCACCGTGGGGGATCACCATGATGTTCTTCGTTGCATTAGCTCAAAAATATCTAACAGTCAAAATAGCAGTCTCCTTCAAATTTTTACCAAGCAGAAGGTGAAGGAAGCAACGTTTAGCATGCATCCAGACAAGAGTCTGGGCCATGCCAGATTAAATCCAGGTTTTTTCCATACTTACTGGGATATTCTTAAAACAGCCTGGTGTCTCTCTGTAATGATTTCCTGCGCACCAGCAAACTGCCGAAGGATTTAAACACCACACATATTGCTCTTATACCAAAAAAAACCGAAACCTGAATCTATGACAGACCTAAGACCAATAGCTATGTGTACTGTGGCTTACAAAATCCTCACGAAGGCAATGGCCAACCGCCTGAAACCAATTCTGGAGTGCATTATTTCTGAGGAACAAAGTGCCTTTGTTCCGGGAAGATTGATTATGGACACAATAATGGTGGCCTTTGAAATGCAACACTTTTTAAAAAGGAAAAAACAGGGAAAAGAAGGCTTTGCGGCTCTAAAACTCGACATGAGTAAGGCCTACGACCGAGTAGAGTGGTCTTTTTTTAGCGCTATCATGCTAAAGCTGGGGTTCAGCAGTCTTTGGGTGCAGTTAGTGATGGCTTGCGTTACTACTACCGATCTGTTTATCCTCAACCAGGGAGAGGAAATTTGGCCAATTTATCCAGAGCGGGGCCTAAAGCAAGGGGATCCTCTTTCCCCTTATCTTTTCCTTATAATTGCAGAGGGTCTTAGTGCGATGCTGACTCGTATGGAGATGGAGGGAAGACTTCATGGAATCTCAGTGGCAAGATCTGCTCCCTCTATAACACACCTTCTATTTGCAGACGATAGTTATGTATTTTTCAAAGCAAATCAGATGGAGGCAAAAAATATAAAGGATTTTCTTTCAAACTATGGGAAAGCCTCGGGCCAGTATGTTAACGTTGATAAATCTCTTGTGGGTTTTAGCACTAATGTGGGGGAGGGGGTTAGGAAAGCTGTGGGAGATATCCTTGGGGTGAACAGAGAGGGGGGGAATGGGAAATATCTAAGATTGTCAATGGTGGTGGGGAGGAATAGAAGAGAGGTGTTGGGTTTTATCAAGAACAAAATTATTGCTCGGATTGAAAGCTGGAATCATAGGTTCCTTTCTAGAGCGGGTAGGGCAGTATTGCTTAAGAGTGTGATCCAAGCCATTCCTTCATACGCTATGGGCGTTTTCCTACTACCGGCTGGTTTGTGCAAGGAAATTGAGGTTGTCATGAACTCTTATGGGTGGAAGAGGGGTAGTGGAGATTGTAGGGGAATTCATTGGAAATCTTGGATAAGTTGTGTAAGCCAAAGAAATGGGGTGGGATGGGTTTTAGATGTTTAAGAGATTTCAATTTAGCTATGTTATCTAAACAATCCTAGAGACTCATTAACAATCAATCCTCCTTAGCAGCAAAGATCTTCAAAGCCCGTTACTACCCTGATTCGGTGTTCCTAGAGGCAAAGCTGGGTCCAAACCCCTCATTCATTTGGAGTAGCTTGATTCAAACTCAGAATATAATCAGAAAACACAGCCGATGGAGAGTGGGTGATGGTTCAAAAATCAATATTTGGACGGATGACTGGCTTCTGGATAGACTAAATCCAAGAGTGTGTTCGTTCCCATACCCTCTAATGGAGAATGCAAAAGTGACAGACCTCATTATGCCGGGTGCTAGCAAGTGGGACGAGGAAACTATCAGAATCGTTTTCTCCGAAAGAGATGCTAATCTAATCATGAGCATTCCTTTATCAATGCATCAGAAGTGTGATAAGGTAATATGGGCAGCTGATGATGATGGAAGGTTCACGGTGAAGAGCTGCTATAAGGCAATAAGAGGAGAACTCCAGGACTCTGATTTAAATCCTTGGACGGCAATCTGGCAACTCCTTATTCCACCAAAAATCAAGGTATTCCTTTGGCAGGCGTGCTCGAATAGCTTACCCACAAAAGACCTCCTGCATAGAAAAAAAGTGGATTGTGATGCGTTATGCCCGTTCTGTGGAAACCAGGATGAATCTATTGGTTATCTTATGGTTGAATGTGAGTATGCCAGGGCCTGTTGGGAACTCTCAGGAATTCGGGTGAGTGATGCTGTTGGGGAATCCTTCCAGGAGTGGGTGAATCAAATCTTTGCGACGACTGACAAAACCCAACACTGCCTATTCGTGACAATCTGCTGGGAAATATGGTTGCAAAGGAACGAGAGGTGCTGGAACAATTCGACCACCATTCATCAACAACAACTGATTAGGAAAGCAAAAAATTTCTTATCTGATTAGAAAGAGGCTACAAATCTGCATGGTTCACCTACAAATGCTCTTCCTATTCCAGATCATAAGTGGGCAAAACCCAGTGTGGGGATGTTCAAAATGAATGTTGATGCTGCGATAAATAAACTTGAAGCAGCAATGGGACTGGGCAGTGTCATTAGGGATGATAATGGAAACTTCATAGCAACTTGGGGAGCCCAGTGGAGAAGAAACTTCATGCCGAGGGAAGCAGGAGCGGTGGCAATCCGGGAAGCACTCAATTGGCTCAAAGCTCATAATATGGATAACGTGCAGGTTGATTCAGACTCACTACAGGTTGTCCAAAACCTGAAATCCAGCGATGGGATGTCTTCGTTTCATATGATTATTGAAGACATTAAATATCTTTTGCATGAATTCTGTAATGTATTCATTTCGTTTACCAAAAGATCAGCGAACCAGACGGCCCATGAGCTAGGCAGTCTTGTTCAACGCCTGATTACTCGGAGTGGTATTTCAACCCTTCCCCTATTATCTGTAATGTGTTGATTTCTGATTTAAGTTAATGAATTTACCCTTTGTTCTCAAAAAAAAAAAAAAAAGTAAAACTTGAAAGTGGTAATTTCCAAAATGTGTCCGTCCAACTGTTAGTCACACCCTCAAAGCCACGTGTACACCCTCGGCGGTGCTGACGTGTACATGTAACCGAAGCCTCCCTATATAAACTCTCTTCGTTCTCATCCGTTTCCCCTCTTCACAGTTTCCTCCTTCAATCAAATCTAAAGCCCCAACCAGAGAACTCCCCTCCTATACTTACACATTTACACACACACACATATCATATCTATTTTTATACGAATCGCTCGAAGCTTCTTCCTGAGCATTTCTTCGTTGATCTAGGGTTGAAACAACGCACAGCTGAGTGTGCGCTGTGTGTAAATCTGAAGGAAAGATCGGGTTCTTCGATTCTGTTTCTGTTCCCTCTTGGCTCGAGATCCGAGCCAAGAACGGAGGATTTTGTCGCTATTTGAAGCTTCTCCGGTGGCCATATAGCGTTCCGAATCGGTAACGCTCTTCACTGTTTCGTGCCCTATACTCGGTGCAGAGAGGTAAAATGTCTATCTATTGACGAATTTATTGAAAGAGTTGCTTAAATATGTGTGGATGAGTTTTGAACATTTTTATTTGTTTAGCGCTGCCATTTTTTGATTGGATTGGTGTTGATGTTGATATGTTACCCTATGTGTAGGGTTTGTCAGTGAGTGAGTGAGTGGAAATGGCGTCAGGTGAGGGATTTCTGACGGAGGAACAGAGGGAGATTTTGAAAATCGCGACTCAGAATGTGGAGGTTCTTTCCTCTTCGCCTAAGTCTCCTACACTTCGGTCTCCATCTGCGCTGCTGTCGGAACACCACGTGAAAGCTCCTCTTGGCGGCAAGGCGTCCACTGCTGGGATTGCGGTGAGACATGTGAGGCGCACACACTCTGGCAAGCATATAAAAATTAAGAAGGGTAAAACTCTTGTGCATTCATTTTATTTATTAGAGTTCTGGCATTCTTCGAAGCAGATACTGTATGTTTGAGCTGAAAATTATGTGTTCATTTCTTGATGAGATTTGTTATGCTTTTTCTATAGTATGTCAGTATTTATCCCTTTTATTTATTTACTTATTTTCACACTCATGGGTTATCTGTTCAATTCTATATCCATTTTATTTATTTCCTTATTTTCACATCTTTCCAATTCTGTGTGTTATCACATTTCTGTACTCTCTTTCCTTATTGATGTGTCATTATATAGTTGGAGGGGGATAGAGTGATGGGGGCATCCAGGGAATCGAATAGATAATCATTTTTGCATTTAATTCTTTGGCAAAATCTCCAATGAGACCGTCTACCTAAGATGGGTCAGGTTTTTCATAAGTATTACATTTTTTTCCTGGTTAGTATTTCAATTTTTTTTTTCTCATAATTAACTCTTCAACCCCTAAATATTACACTTTGATTTAAAAGTAATATATTTTTCATCAAAAGTATCGCACTTCTAAACCTACTCGTCTTGACTGTCTCACAATGAGACTCATCCTGATTCTTTTCTAATATGGAGTCTTAAGATTAAACCAAATGTATGAAGTTTTAGCTAAGAAGGCATTTCTGTAATTTCAGTAAATGTGCATCTTGATTTCTTCTTTGGCAGAACTCAACAACACCACTGCTATAATAAATGTTCTATTAACTTCCAAATTTAGAGGGACCTGTATCGTGTGATTTATCTGGCTGTTTAGAGTGAGCTCTTGTTGCCACATAGGGCATAACATCTTTAGCTGGTGATTATAATTAAAACTGTTTGCCATAATCATTCCCACTCCATAGTCTCATTATGTGGTCAAATTTGTGGGAATATGGTTTTGAACAGATATTTCTCTATCATGGACTCATGGTGATTTGTATTACAGTGAACATTAAATTTAAACATTGATTTTCTATTTAGTATTTACGGTTGCTTAAAATCATTTTAATATCTGTGTAATGAATGCTGGATAGTTGCATAGGTTCAAATGCAAATCTTGTGAAACTTATAAATCATGGGGATGTGCAATTATTCTTATTAGTATTCATTTCTATTGATCATTATGTATGTGTATTAGAATCATCATACTTATTGATTGATAGGTCATGGCTCCAATCCCTTGTATGCCTTTTTCAAAAACAATGCAAGGTGCTGTGTGATCTACTTGAGAGAGACACGAATATTAGTGTGTTGCTTGAGTAGATTTTTCCTGCCAAGATTATTGACCTCAAGTGCTAGTTTACTTTTATTGTGATAAACTGCTACAGTACTTTTTTACAAGAATTTACTTTTATGTCACGGCACATGATAATTGAGCTAGAGTGCCTTGTTTTCTTTCCTTTATTTATTTATTTTTTTTAAATGTTCTTTTTGTGTATTTCTCACAACTAAATGGTTTTCTATTTATTATTGACAATAGATGGAGCTGGTGGTAAAGGCACCTGGGGAAAGCTACTTGACACTGATGGGGAGTCTCACATTGATAGAAATGATCCCAACTATGATAGTGGAGAGGTAAGTTCCGAGTCTGAGTTGAAAGTGTCACTGTTGGTAGAGACTGTTTTTCTTCCTTTCTAACCCCCACCCCTCAGACACAGAATTTCGTTACTATCCAGTGGATAAATAAAATGCCTTTTTAACGTACCAAGTAGTGCTGAGTACTGTCATAATGTTTTAATTGTCTTAGATTATACCACCATTTACTGCTCCGTTCAGTGAAGCAGTGTACTAAGAGAATATTTCCTGAGGTGTTGATATTACACTTTGATTTCAACTATTACAGGAACCATATGAACTTGTTGGATCTGCTGTTTGTGATCCATTGGATGAGTATAAGAAATCTGTGGTATCTCTTGTTGAGGAATACTTTAGCACTGGTGATGTGGATGTTGCAGCATCTGATTTGAGGGAACTTGGTTCAGTTGAATACCATCCCTATTTCATTAAGAGGCTTGTTTCCATGGCAATGGATAGGCATGATAAGGAAAAAGAGATGGCTTCTGTTTTGCTTTCAGCACTTTATTCTGATGTCATTAGCTCTGCCCATATAAGTCAGGGATTTTTCATGCTTCTTGAGTCTGCTGATGACTTGGCAGTGGACATACTTGATGCAGTTGATATCCTTGCTTTATTCATAGCTAGAGCTGTGGTCGATGACATTTTGCCCCCAGCTTTTATTGCAAGGGCAAGGAAAATGCTTCCCGAATCCTCCAAGGGTTATCAGGTGTTGCAAACTGCTGAGAAGAGTTATCTCATGGCTCCCCATCATGCCGAACTTGTGGAGAGGCGCTGGGGTGGTAGTACTCATTTCACTGTTGAGGAGGTGAAGAAAAAGATTGCTGAACTGTTACGGGAATACGTTGAAAGTGGAGATACTGGTGAAGCTTGCAGATGCATTAGGCAGCTGGGACTTTCATTTTTCCATCATGAGGTTGTGAAAAGAGCATTGGTCTTAGCCATGGAGATCCGCACTGCAGAACTGCTTATTCTGAAACTTTTAAAGGAGGCTGCGGAAGAGGGTCTCATAAGTTCTAGCCAAATGCTGAAGGGCTTTGCACGTTTAGCTGAAAGTCTTGATGATCTTGCACTAGATATTCCTTCTGCTAAGACATTGTTCCAATCACTTGTTCATCAAGCAATCTCTGAAGGATGGCTTGATCCATCTTTTCTGAAATCCTCTAGTGAGGATGGCAAGGTACATGATGCAGAGTATGAAAAGCTGAGGCGATACAAGGAGCAATGTGTCACCATCATTCATGAATATTTCCTTTCTGATGATATTCCAGAACTGATTCGGAGTTTGGAGGATCTCGGAGCGCCAGAGTATAATCCAATTTTTCTGAAGAGGCTTGTCACACTTGCCATGGATAGAAAAAACAAGGAAAAAGAAATGGCATCTGTTTTGCTCTCTGCGCTTCATATTGAGCTCTTTTCAACTGAAGATATAGTGAATGGTTTTGTGATGCTATTGGAATCTGCAGAGGACACTGCACTCGACATCTTAGATGCTTCGAATGAACTAGCTCTGTTCCTGGCTAGAGCTGTTGTTGATGATGTCCTAGCTCCACTTAATTTGGAAGAAATCGGGAGCAGGTTGCAGCCAAATAGCAGTGGAAGTGAGACCGTTCGTGTTGCGCAATCACTCATCTCTGCCCGTCATGCGGGTGAGAGGATTTTAAGATGCTGGGGAGGTGGGACTGGTTGGGCTGTAGAGGATGCCAAGGATAAGATCATGAAGCTGCTGGAGGAATTCGAAAGTGGCGGTGTTGTGAATGAAGCCTGCCAATGCATTCGCGATCTCGACATGCCCTTCTTCAATCACGAGGTTGTGAAAAAAGCATTGGTTATGGCTATGGAGAAGAAGAACGATAGGATGCTGGATTTGCTGCAAGCATGCTTCGATGAGGGCCTGATTACGATGAACCAGATGAGCAAGGGGTTCGGGAGGATCAAGGATGGGCTGGACGATCTGGCTCTGGACATCCCAAACGCGGAGGATAAATTCAAATTTTATGCGGGGCATGCCAAAGGAAGAGGGTGGCTGTTGCCATCCTTCACAGATGTATTATCATCTTCATCTTCTTCTTGAGACTTGAGAGGAAGAGGAAGAGGAAGGGAGGATACAAGAGTTTGTTAATGTTGTTTACTTGCATCAATCTCCATCCATATCCATGTCTGTTGTTGCCTAATGTGGGATCTTGTTTTGTTAGTAGTTTGTACGTGTTTTTTCTGCATCGGAATTGGTGGACACAGATGAATGCACTTTACTTGTCTTCTGATGTTTCCTTTTCTTCCATTTCAGTGGTTTTTATCTGCTGTGGAGGAGACTCCACTCGATGTAGAAAACTATGGCTTCTTTCTTACTTTGTTAGACATTTACTTAAACACACATCTTCACCTCCCACCTACTATCCAACTATTTTGTTGTTGAATATCAAATAGTTAGAACACTCACTTTCCTCAAAAAAAAAAAAAAAAAAGAAGCACTCACTGCACAGCGTCTTCATATCATTTCGCATTCGCATTGGAATAAAGGTCAAAGCGTCTTCATATCATTTAATAAAGGTCAAATAGATGAACTACACTGCAATTAGGTCACTAAACTTAAAAAATATGAAATTGAATCCCTAAATTAATTAATTTCATGTAATTAGTCTAATTTATAGTTTTTTTGAGTTTCTTATAGGTTACCAAATTTAAAAATATTTTTTAAATATTAATTTAAAAAAAAAAACACCTTCGTCTCCAACCCGGAGATGAAGATAAAATTAGACCATTTGGAGATGAAGATAAAGCTAGACCATGACTGAAAACCCGAAATGTTGTTTTTTAAAATTTTTAAATAATTGTTTTATTTAAAATTATTTTTTTTAAATTAAATTTGGTAACCTGTTAAAAATTGAGAATACTGACAAATTGGACTAATTGCATAAGTTGATCTGAGGACTCAATTGTGATTTTTTTAAAGTTTAATGACTTTTTTTAAAAATACACTATTACAATGCAGTATCTGTTTATAAAGGAGCAACTTGATGTTATTGGATCACAAGGTCTTTGGCTTTAAGTTGACTTAATTGCATTATCATATGCAGTTCGGTGGTCTATTTAACCTTTATTTCTTTTGCATTTTACTTTTTTCTCAGAATTGAAGTGCACATTTTTTTAATGGGTCTGAGTAACACACAAATCATAGTCTCTTACAAAAGGTTAAGTTGATAGTTAAATACTTGAATTGCAGGTTTACATTACATATTATATACTCAACACTCGGAGCTTTTCTTGCCTATATTTATCTGCGGCTGTCTCTATATATCCATCCATCACAAGTTTAATAACCTCAAAGCACATTTCAAAATTACAACTTTCCTGCTCTTATTATTTCATGCACTGGCTGAACAGCAAAACATTAGTAGATCTTCTTTTTTTGGCACAAAAAATTCACATAACTAAGCACCATAAGGTGAAGTGTAACAGTAGTACAACACTTATTAACTAACATACTGCTTTTCCAGAAGGCTTCCGCAGAATGCCAAGTCGAATCGTTCCTCTGGAGGGTCTCCAATGCAGTCGAAAACTGCATCTGCATTCAAGAAATCCTCATCTGCCGTGTACCTACACCACATAAAATTTTGCCTTCTCGTCAGTCCCAGTTACGTTATTCATGAATCAACACAACACAATCCTCAGTGTGTAGCCTAAACCCTGAGAAAACGAGGTACTTACCCGCTCTTTGTCACAATGCACTTCATTCCAGCAGCTTTGGCAGCTGCAAGACCGATGGCACTGTCTTCTACTACCACACACCTGCAGTGCACAAGAGGATGCAGAAGCTATTTAAACACTCATTCAAAGAGGAAAATTACTATGAATTACCATATCATTTATCATTATCATCATTTCGTTTATAGTGCTTATTAATTTAACAAGTACTTCAATGAAAGCGTCCATCACCTACAGTGGTCACGAGAATGCAGAAGCTATTTAGACAATCATTCAATGATGCAATTACTATGAACTGCAAAAAGAACGAAACGCATAAAAAGATGCTAATGTGTTCCATGTTTTATACCTCGAAGGATCAACACTCAAAGTGTCCGCTGCTAGCAGATAGATGGCCTGCCAGAAAGAAGTAGGTTTACTTTTTGTTATATATAATGGTCTTGCAGATTCAAACTAATATCAGAGAGAGAGATAGAGATTGATTGATTTTGCAATGATGAAGCATTTATCATTAATTCACTAAAACACAGAATTGCCATCATCCTAAATGCAGAAAATGTGACTGAATTTGAGGGAAGACTCACCCCCTCTGCAAGAGAAAATTTCAGAAAGATTTTGAAAATAATCCCATCTTCTCAATAACAAGAGGGAGGGTGTGCGATGATTTCATAGTCGATATTATGTATCAAATGAATATTCATACAGAAATCGTGTTCAAAAACTGCTCAAGGCATGAGATAGTTACCGGATCAGGCTTCTTACGAGGAACCACATCTCCTGCAAATATCTGGATCTTTTCTGCTCGTTCGGGTCCTAACAAGCATGAAACTATGGCAGAGACCTGGAATTCATCTAATTAACTCCAAATATGTGACATCATAACTGTGGGTAATTTAGATTGGATACAGAATGATAAAAGTTTCTTGTTTTAGTTTCTGGCAAGATTGAAATATCTAAGAGTAGGCATCTCCATAAACCCGTCAAGGACCAAAGTAGAGCACGAAAGTTGCAATAGGGCATAATGCAGATAATCATCAAAGAAGTATAGTAAATAATATTAAGACCTCGGGACCTGATTATTCATACCGCCTTCTCATTCGAAGTGCTGCATACAGCAACTTTAACTCCTTTTCCCAGAGCTTGATCAATCAGCCTGTAACATTCAGTTCAGTATTGACTACATAATGGAAGTTAAAGAGAGTTTGTTCGTCACAATAAAAATAGGTTATGAAGCAATATATCAAGCTAATAATGTCGATATAGATGATTTACATAGCAAATTCATAGTTTCGTGAGACAAATTGATACTCACTTTGCAACACCAGGCCGAAGTGGTAACAACTTTTTCTCGATAAGGACCATGAATAAATCCGTCTTGCGTTTGTGAAGTGATTTGATAAACTCTTTTCTTTCATCATCGCTCTTTGGTGCATTCTCTGGCCAACCCACTTTGTTAAAGTAAGCAGTCATCCTAAAGCAACACATCAAACATGAGTAAATCAATACAAAATCACTCCTAACCGGGAGCATGAACGAGCATAAGCACAGTAAGATTGAAAGAAACAACCATTTCTCTTGTAACTAGAAGAAGGAGCTATAGTTAGAAGGAAAACTTTACCTTTCTTTACCGCCTCCAATTTTGAGCAATTCACCATACAAATCCACATCCCAAGTTACACCCAATTCCTTCTGTAAAATGCAAAGATAAAATCATTAGAACTCTGTATTTTATCAGCTTTAGTATTCCTTGTTCCTTTTCTGTGCATTATTGTAGCTCTTTCTTTATTATCAATAATAAAACAGTTTGCAAACTGTTCAATCTATTCTCAAAGTAGACATATATATATATAGGTACAAGAATTAGTCCTAGCTAGGACAGGACTAGTAATGGAAGAGTTACAATAATACACATAATAGGAAAAAAGAGCTAACACAGGCAACTCAGTTGGTTCCAGGTAGACTGTGGGGCAAGGACACAAGATCCAGCCTTGCAACCGCAATATGAGATTTACACCTAATGTGGTACACCACTATCTTGTCGGGCCCAAGAACTGATCTTTCTATCTAATGGGCACTGAGTCACCGTGATTTACTCCATCACTATCTTTTGGGGCCGGGGTGCAACCTTCTCAACCTAGGCAGTATTACATAATGTATTTGCATATTGCAATGACCCACTTCCAAGAAAACATGAATTGAGCCAAAAGCATCCCATTTAGCATAGATTTAGGTAGCACTCACATGATTGATTAGTAATATTAATGCAAAACAATGATCAAGTTCAAGATAAGAACACCCAACTCAAGACAATGAAAGAAAGGACAAAACTTTTCAACCCTACAAACACAAATCCATGGAAGTGCAACAGAGAAATTGAAAACCTCAGCAAAGGTATCATTGAAGGAAATCCGGTGGCCATCTTTCTCAGTGTCAACAAGCACTCCATCACAGTCAAAGAGCAGTGCCTGTGGAACAGCTGATGCCTCAGCCGCAAAGCATGCCACTTTGCTGCCATTCTTGAAAATTCTCTTGGTGCCCTTTACTCTTCCTCTACTTGGGAGCCCCCAAATGGATGATTTCAACAAGATGGCCTTGTTTCCGCCATTGGGTATGGCGATGGCGGAAGGAATTGCAGAAATAGCGCTTCTCTGGGACAAGAAAATGGGCTGAGAAGAACAGGAGGAGGAGGAGGAGGAGGAGGAGAGGACCCTTAGAGCCATTTGAGAAGGAATCAACCTTAGTGTTAGTTTTGCATAGATTGGTAGAGAGGGAGCAAGAAGAAATAGGCTTTCATAGCTTCATTTGGCTGTTGGTAACGGTTTAATTTCCAACCATAAGTTATCCATCCATCTCAAGCCATTGGAGGAGGCTTAGAGCCCCCTTGTGTTAGGCTCTACATTTCTTTATTTCTAATGTTGTGTGACCATATTTTTGTCTTATTTTGCCACATTGTAGGTGACAAATTATTCTATGCAAGGTGGAATCGGGTCCAAAACAATGTAAATACACAATTTACATATTAAATGTTCACAATTTATATTTTAAAAATTCACAATTGGTATACTACGAACACACAATGTTAATATATATGTAATTGATTACTTTGTTTTGTATTCACAAGTTCCTTTCAAATACCGCAGTAGTGCAGTCAATCCCAATACTAAAAATACACAATTTAATTTTTTATTAAATTTAGTAGTCTTGTATTCACAAATTTCCTTTAAGTCATTATGTGTTTTGGGTAGTCTTTTATTCACATATTCACAAAATTACAATTCGATATCTTTTAGGACTACAATGTGAACCCTAATTCATGGTATAACAAGTGAGGGTAGGTTGAGCCAAATAATTACTTGGACAAGGATAAGATACAAAATAAATTCTTAATTTTTTTAAATATAAATAATGTAATCAAGTTTTTATTAAAAAAAAATCAAAACATATATCTAAGTTTTCAAAAAAAAAAAAAAACGTAATTGAGTCATTTTTATGTAACAGATTACTTGCTTACGTAGAATCTAAGTTTTTGAAAACACGAGTTAAATATATTTTTAAAGTTTGTTGCGACGAGCATTCCCTCACATGCATGGTAGGTTGGCAACGGGGGGAGTAGTGATGTTCTTAAGGTCTTTATGGATGCCGCTGTTTACCCGAATCTTGAACGTGCTTATTATGGTTGTGTAGTTTTAAATTTTTCCGGTCTCTTTTTGGCAGCTCGGAATGGGATCCTTCGTTGTATGAACGATGCACACTTAGCGGAAGCTTTGGTGGTGAAAGAGGCCCTCTCGTGGGTCAAAGATAGAGATTATACTAAAGTCAAGATTTTCTCAGATTGTCAGACTGTTTGTTGCTTGTTAAATGGTTCAGGGTCTAATGTGTCATATGTCAGTTGTGTTATTGGAGATTGCAAGGAACTTGGTCAAAACTTTGAATCAGTGTCTTTTATGTTTGTTTCTAGATCAGTGAATGAGTGCGTTCATGCTTTAGCTAGAACTACTGATTCGCAACCTGGTCTTGCTAGTTGGTTATTGTGTATTCGTGATTGTATTGCACATTTTAATGAAGCTCTTTTTGTTGGTTTTCAAAAAAAAAAACATTTTTAAAGTTTTTTGAGAATTTAAAAACACATGAGTATATAGTGCATCCAAAATCTTTTCTTGCAATTTTATAGAGATGGTGGCATCTTGTTTGTTTGGTTTGAGCGTGTTAATGGGCAATTGGTGAGAGGAAATTACAAGATTGGTGAGAGGAAATTACAATTTCATTTCCACTTAATTCAGAGCTGGCCCACCTAGGGGGAATTATCGCTTGTAGGAATCAAACCCGGGTTCTCTTAAAATTCTTCTCCACAAAGAGAACTCATTTGCCACTTGAGCTACCCCATTGGGTTGTTAACTTCCTTTTGTGTATGTTCATTTAAATCTTTATATGCAACAACTATTCAAAATTACATTCTTTATATGTATTGTTTATATACAACAACTTTTGTGTATGCTCATTTGAATTCTTTATATGCAGAACTCTTTCAAAATTTGCATCCTTTATATACAACAACTCTAACAATTTATAAATTAATTTGTTAATTATACATAATAATAATAATAATAATAATAATAATAATGGGGCCCACCAAACCTGCAAAAACACTTTTAAAGATTCATAATAATAATAATAATAATAATAATATTATTATTATTATTATTATTATTATTATTATACACACATATCTTTGTTTATATCTATAGGGACATATGGTAGATTAGAATTCTTAGAATTTCATTCATTCACAACTTCTATATTTTTATATATAATTTATATTTTTTTCATATAATAATAATAATATATTTTTTGTATAGGAGTATTTATGTCTTTTAAACAAATTCCATTAAACCAACCAAACACTGAAATTACATTCTTAAAGTCTATTTTTTCGGTGAATCAAATAATAGAATACAATTTCTCTTCTATTATTAGTCTATTCCTTTCCTTATGAATACTATTTTTATTCTGTTAAAATTCATTTCATGAAACAATGCTAGATATATATGCAATATCACATATGAAAACCAAATAGAAAATTGGCGAATTATAATTTAAGGAGGTTTGAGGGCTCAAATGTCAATGTGATAGTCTTCTTTATACTCCGCATTTATTATTTTCACAAAAATCTTCCTCATAGTCGTAGTTGCACTCTAGCAGTCTAGCATACCTCTCTGATAAACAGCAGAGAAAACAACAATGAAACGATTCTTTCAACCAATACAAAAAGATGGGTCCTTCAAGAAACCCACGCTCGCCCCTGCAGGAAAAGATGCAGACAAAACCACTGCATCATCAACGGAATCCAACTCCGTCGATGCCGATGAGAATCACAAGGACAACCGCAAGAAAGACCCAACCAAGTTCTTAACTTGGAACGCTAATAGCCTTCTTCTACGAATCAAGAACAACTGGCCTGAGTTCATCAAGTTCGTCGAGACTTTTGATCCTGACGTTATTGCCATTCAGGTTCTGCAATCCGCCTTCTAAATTGCAATGCAACCCATAGTTTCAGTTTTATTAGTCTTGTTTTTGAAGACAATGGGTAGGGTTTCGTGAATGTAGTTATTGAGCTGTTTTGTTTGTTTTTTTTTTTAAAGCATGAATTTTTGTTTTGTTTTAATTTTTAGGAAAGTGGTTAGGTATTCACTGTATTAATATGCTGCTCAATTCAAGCCTGCTCTCCTTGTTGAGTGAAAGCATTTCTTCATCAATCATTCATTTAACTGTGCTGTGAAAGGTTAAATTATTTAAGAATTTCTAATGTAAAAGCAGGTATAGGGTACAATGTTAATTTTCTATACTACCATTTTTTCTAAATAATTACTCCCTCTGTCCCATTTTTTACTATTCATTAGTCAAATTAACTCCATTCTTCTTTGCTATTTTCTTAAGTAATTTTTAAGTATTTTAAAGTTTGTGTGTTTAATTGTAGTTTCTAAATATATTAATTTTATATACTAATGAAAAATTGAACTAAAAACAACTTAGTTAATCAAACTAGACACATAAAATGGGACTGAGGGAATACATGATATATATGATTAGAAGATGATGCGCTAAGTAGGTCTATTGATGAGACAAATTGAGCATGCAGCTTAACAAACTAGGGCATAGTTTCCACTAAAGATGTTATTTTGTTTAATCAAGGATGTTTTACTGTCACTGTAGACTTGTAGAGTGTCTAAAAGATTTATTCAGGCCACTGGGTAGTGTTTTTCTTTGTCACCCTTGATTATCTTGCAATGACACATTTTCCTTTGTTTTCTGCTCTTTATTTATTTTTTGTTGCTGTGCAAAGAAGTTTGTTTCTAGTGGGAAAGAATTCATGTTAAAGTCATTTGGTATAGGAAGTCAGGATGGCTGCGGCTGGTTCCAAGGGTGCACCAAAAAATCCAAGAGAGATAAAGGATGATAACAATGCTTCTCGTGAAGAAAAACTGGTAAATTTTGTTTAGCAATTGTCTTGTTGTGTTTAATTATAGCGTTCTCTTTAAAGAACCTCCAAAATATCTAGCAGGGAAACTGTTAGTTCACTTCTTATGATGACTTATGAAGTACCTTTACCTGCCTTAGTCAATGGATTTAAAAATATTTCTATAATTCAATTGTCTTATGATATCATGTCCCAGTGCATGTTTTTATATCAGTGGTTCCCACTCAATTCTGCAGATAGTGACGCGTGCCTTATCAAGTCCACCATTCAAAAATTATGATGTTTGGTGGTCTCTTTCTGATTCAAAATATGCTGGAACCGCTTTGTTTGTCAAAAAGTGTTTCCAACCAAAGAAGGTTTCATTCTCGCTTGATGGAACAGGTGCATTACTACTAAACCTTTGATTCTTATACTTCCAATGATGCTTTTCAAATCTCGTACTATTGTTTGAAATCTGAGCCTTTATTTTGCTCCATCTGAAATGTTTGAAGTTCATTGTGGTGTATAGCCAACATCCAGTTTATATGTATGCATCCGAATAGTTTCAAGAGTCTAAAGACAGCTAAATACCTAAAAGGACTTCCTTGTTTATTTGGTTTCAAAGAATTGGAGAAAGAGGAAAAGCTGGATAAACAGTAGTATGCACAGTAAACATGTAGAGTTGAATATCAATGAATGTTGATGCCCTCTATCTTGTCACTGAGCAGTTACCCTGAGATTGATGTCTGTACACCATTCCAGCCACTTTGAATAGTTTATCTTCTGAATCATGATACACTTTGAGTAGTTGGTCTTTCCTTTAGTTCTGGCATTTTATCTCTTTGTTGAATTAAATTCCGACATTTTACAATCTTTCTGAATCCGCATATTTTAGCATTCATTCATCTTAAACCCCTTGAGATAGCGAAAGCCAACATAAATAAATAAAATTTTGAGCAATTTTCCATAGGTTCAAAGCATGAACAAGATGGTCGAGTAATTTTGGCTGAATTTGAGACATTCCGACTATTAAACACATATGCGCCAAACAATGGCTGGAAAGAAGAGGAGTCTTCATTTCCAAGGAGAAGAAAGTGGGATAAAAGAATGCTAGAGTTCGTTCTGCAGGCTTCTAACAAACCCCTTATTTGGTGTGGAGATCTTAATGTAAGGTACCTTTCTTTTACATGCTGTTTTTATTTAACTATGTAAGCTTTCCTTGTTTTGGTTCTGTTGGGTTTTCCCTTCTCCTTTCCATCTTAGATTCTCTCTTTCTTTCTCTATTATTCTTTTATCTTTAGTTTTTGGTTTTTGCTCAATGTCTTCTTTTTATCCCGAAAGTTGACAATTTTCTTGGTTTTGCCAGTCTATATTGCACTTTTCTATATCGATCATTGAATAGTTCGCACAATGACTTGTGAAAAAAATTTATACAATTGATTCGGTGGTAATTTAGCTCTTCTTTCGTCAGCAAAGAATCAGATTTAGTTTAAAGGAGATATACATATGCGCTATTTTTCAAATTTGAATTTGACAATCTTCTATGCAATCTCTGTTTATGCGGTCTCCATCATTCAGATAATCAATTTGCTTTCCTACATTGCCTACAGCCATGAAGAAATTGATGTCAGTCATCCAGAGTTTTTCGCGGCTGCAAAGCAAAACGGGTATGTTCCACCAAATAAAGAGGTAATATCATACCGACAATCCCTCTGTGTAATATTCTGTGTCACATTCAAATTGAAGTCTGATCTTTTTATAACATATGAATTGAACCCTTCTTTCTCTCTTCATGGATTGTGTATCTATCACGTAGTTATGATACAAAAGTAATAGCCGAATAATGAGGTGTCCTTTCAGATGTACATCATATTGTATTACTAAAGTGTTAACCAATTTATCCTCAAGTGACCTGATTGCAACTTATCCCCAGATGAACCGAAGCAAATTGTAAAATAAAATTTAAAAAATTACTGAATTCCACATTATACTTTCTCACTTTTAACTACTTATGCAGGACTGTGGGCAGCCTGGATTTACGCTTGCTGAGAGGAGGCGATTTGGTGGCATATTGAAAGAGTATGTAATTTGATTCTATTTTTGAATTTTAATGACTTGAGGCATAGTTGTGATATGACCAATTACTCAATTAGCGTTTTCTCAACTGAGTTTTAACGTACAATTTAAGGTATATTTGTGGGGCTTAGTACTATTACTATAGGAATTGAGGGGTTGAAACATGGATATGGACACCTGGCCTGTGGTCCTCCTAACCATGCTCAGCTGGAATGGGGTCCTAGGATAAGAAAACTGACCATGCACATGCCCGGGCCAAAAAACACGCCCTATCAGAAGCATATCTAGAACTGGGTTGATAATGTTTGCCCATCATGGATATTTAGGTCACCTAAGTACCTATCGTAGCTAATAATAAGAAATTGCGGGTTCTCTATGAAACAAACAATTGCGAGTCCTTAAAAGCATAACTGATACTCCACATAGTTTCATTAAGGATTAAGGAAGTTCTACTTTTTCAATAAGCATATTAGATGAAACAAAAGTAGCATTCTGAAAGTGGAAGGTAACAGGCACATTACATACGACACAATGTTCCATCTCATCTTATTATAGCATAGAATGAAACGAATAGAGTTGAATTTTTGAACTCGAATTGCTTAAATTTTTATGGTTACCCCACAGAGGAAAGCTAGTGGATGCATACAGACTCCTAAACGAGGATAAAGATATGGAATGTGGCTTCTCATGGTCCGGAAATCCAATTGGGAAGTAAGTTATCACTCGTTTCTTTTCTAGACGTGCATATTATCTGTTGGAGCTTTTATCTTTATGTATGACTTGAGACCGTGATGAGCGGGCTTCTTTCTTTCTTTATTTCTTTCAGGTATCGCGGGAAGAGGATGAGAATAGATTATTTCGTTGTGTCGGAGTTACTGAAAGATAGGATCATTTCATGCAAGATGCATGGTCAAGGGATTGAGTTAAAAGGTAAAGTCAGTAAATACATGTTCATTTCCATTTGTGTTCTTGTAATGATTGCGGTTTTTTGTCACTTTCAAATATGCAGTGTCTTCAACCTTAAGACATGATACCCAATTTAGTCATCGACTATAGTGGTTTTTCTCGATATAGTTCTAAACGGTTAAACGTATTTTTGTGCCTAATTAGGTCCTCGACTTCAATGGTTTTCTCTAATTGAGTCATCTGTAACTATAGCTTGGTAATTTTCCTCTATTATTATTACCCAATTTAGTCTTTGACTATTGTGGTTAATACCCAATTTAGTCTTCGACTATAGTGGACTTTTTCGATTTAGCCTTTGATTCTAACAACCTAGGACTCAATTAAGGAAAACCATCGAAGTCGAGGACCCAATTAAGCACAAAAAGGCGTTTAGGACTAAATCGAGAAAAATCAGTATAATCGATGACTAAATTGGGTATTAACTCGTGAATTATGTATTCTCCAAGAGCTAGACTGTGACATGTTTGATGGTTGATATACCTAAAGTGGATTTATGTGGTGGTTGCAGGTTTTTATGGGAGTGACCATTGCCCAGTTTCCCTTGAGCTGTCTGAGAATTATGTCCCAGCAGATGCTGAGCAACCTCAAACTAGTTAAGGGTTGCTGATTGCACTTGTACTTAGGTTTTTTTTTTTTTTTTTTTTTTAATTTGAGGGATACACTAGCTGACATCACTTGGGTTACTTCCTCTTGAAATACTCTCACCATCATTCATGCCAACTCTTGATGAATTTCACTGCATTTGTGATTGATGTTTTGGGTTTATTTTATAAGGGAAAATGACACTTTTCTTCGTAAATTATGAGGGTGTTTGACAAATAGTTGTTAGTTGTTAACGGATTGAGTTAGTGAGTTTGACTAGTTGATAGCATTAATTGGCTGTAGAAAGATGTTTAGAAAATTAGCTGTTAGTTGATAATTGATTTTTTTTTTTTGAAAAGATAATAGTTAGTTAATAGTTGAAAATTTGATTAAATGCAAAATGATTTTTTTAAGAGTATAATTTATTTTTTAAAAAAGTTGATCGAATTTTTTTTTGAGGAGTTTTTTTGAATTTTAGCGTTTTGGAGCGATAAGCTGTTACAAAACGTTGATTTACCAAACAATTATATTGACTTTTTAACCAAGTCAAATAGTCAATAGTGGTTAAACAAGTCAAAATTGACTAATAAACTATGTTACCAAATAGGGCTTATATAACTATGTTACCAAATAGGGCTTATATGTTTATAGTGTTTTTCCCCTTAAATTATTCATATATCTACATTAGCCCTTTTTTTTTTTTTGAGTGCTGACTCTATTACAATGTAGTATCTGTCCATAGCTACTTTCTCAACCTACTAAAACACAAAGAGTCAACAGTTACCTCCAATAAGGCTCGAACACACTCCCATCATCCATGTGAGAGTGTTTTTCGGAACATCAGGTGCCACTAGACCACAAGATCTTTAATTATATTAGCCCCTTCAATTACTTTAAAAGTGACGTTTTTTTCTCCCTTTCTTTAAATGAACATTTGTACCCTTAAAAATAAGGTCAAAATAGGTATTCCATTTATTTTTTTTAATTTCTAACAAATTATTGCTTATATGTAGAAATCAAAATAAATGAGAAAAAGAGCAAATACCATTTGATAAATATTACTCCGTATAATTATAATATTTAAAAATGTTGTCTATTATTCTTTGCATTTATTTTGATTTTTAAATATAAATAATAATTTGTTGTGGAAGAAAAGTGACTTAAAATATCTATTTTACCCTTATTTTTAAGGATACAAATGCTTATTTAACACATCTTGCATGAAATGCTTATTTAATATTAATACATGAATAACTCAAGGAGAAAAAAATTCTATAAACATATAATTTAAGGAAAAAAGTGTCATTTTCTCATTCTTAAATTAAAAAAGTTTGGGCAGAAAGTGAAATTAAAAAAGTTTGGGCAGAAAGTGAAATGTTATTCCTGTTGAGTTAAAGTCTAGATTCCCTTTTGTAGTTCCACAATAGATTTTTATGACTCAAGTTTCTCTATAACTAAGCTAATTTATTTTATTTTTTCTTCTAAACCATGTTGCATAACGCCATCCCCAATAGTAATTTTTGGAGTGCTTTTTGAGAAAACAAAGCTAATATGGAGGAGAGAAGGTGAGAAGAGAGTGGAAAAAAAAAAAAAAGTCACCCTACAAAGACTTGATTTTATCATATGTGTGGGACCCATCAAACAAAACAAGAATTCGTGTCAATCTCGCATGCAGCGCAACACCGCGCACAACTGGGTGTGTTAATGACGTTTTTTTTTTTTTTTTTCTTTCAGCTTTGTTTTCCTTGTTTTTTTTCTTCTCCTTTTTCTCTTCCTTCAAATATTCTCTTTTCTAGTCACACATGCAAAAACTCTTCAAAAACTATAACTATTGGAGATACTCAGAACTTAAGTGATTCCTAAAATATTTTCTTTCATTTAACAGTTCTAGCTACTTTGTTATATTTTGAATATAAATTGTTAATTAAAAGTACTGATTTTGATTAGTTTTCTTTGATCTTCTAATTTTTGGCTTTTTATATTCTGTATTTTAAAGAAGGTGTTAATTAATTAAAGTGTGAAAAACCAAAATATTTGAATTTAACAATAATTGGGATATTGTATTTCTTAATTTAAATATATGTTATATTATTTAATTTTTTGTTAGTACATCACTACTCTGTTCATGTGTAAGCCTTTTTTGATTGATGGGATCAATTGAGAGGGTATTGATAAGAATAAGAAGCGTGTCCTTATGAGAATCATGTTTTATTCACTCGACCACCCTTTCGGACTAATAAACAATCAATTATAATAATATTCATGTATATTTGAGGAAAAACTACTTACAAATATACAACTGTATTTGTTTAATATTTATATTCTTTTTCACATTTCATTTCATTTTTTTAAAATTGTCGTTTCGTATTTTATATTCCCAATTTTTGTGTTAACGTTTTCCAATTCTGTATTGGTGTGAAGGTAGGTATTTGCCCATGTCAAATTATAATGTCGAACATGATTTACATGGGAATGTGTAACATGAATAAATGTTCATATTTAATATATTAAAGATTTATTATTTATTTATTGAATATTTATTATTTGGTAATATACTAAATAATTAATTTTTTTTTGGAAACGTCAAATAATGAATTTTTAGTACATAAATAATGAACTTTCAAAATTAAATATGCAATATATTAAAAATAAATTTTATGTCAATAGTTCACAGTAAACAATAGCAAATTATTGTGTTGTATGGATCATAACAAAAAATACATTTTTAATATATTAAATTAAAAGTACATTATTCGTATATTGAATATATATTATATAAAATAATGTTTTCAGTACTCAAATAATATATTTTTTCTGAATATATGTATATTCTTAATATATTAAATGTATATTATTTGTGTACTAAATTTACCTTATTTGATAGTATAATTCAATTTGTCGAGGTAAAGAATGGTATGTAGATAGTATAATGATTGATTTGCCAATACTACCACTATTTAATATGCTCTTGTGGGGCCTACAGAGCTTAGAAGTAGTCATAACTCATAAACATTTCATTCTATGAACACATGAAGTTTTTGGCATCAAAAGTTCCTTCATACCAAAAACATGACAAGATGTTTCATTATTTTGAGTTTCACATAACATGTGCTAAGAAAGTGTTGAAATAAGTGTGATTAGGCATAATTCTGCATTTAACTTCCTTATAAAATAGAGTCCGAACCCCATGGACCATCGAGTGTAGATGAGATATATAACACGAGTATCTTCCATTTATTTTGTTATTTTTGAAACCTTGCTTAACGCAATAAAATCCGTGCATTTTGACTGAAAACTTTATGGTTAAAGTACATGAAATAATTGCATTTTGGAACTTTATGGGTATATATGACACCTTTAAGGTGCCCATACTATACTCAGGTTAATAACCTTTTGCACTGGAACGACCGGATTAAGGGAAAAAGTGCTTGATCTTTCATACAAGATAGAGTTTTAAGCTCTTGACCTCTTTATAAATGACTTTACAACATTGCAGAAAGACCAATTTTTACAGATTAAATTTAATGCGGAAAGATTTTACATTATAGAATTATTATTTTTTGTTGCACATCTTAGAAGATAAAATGATCAAATTTAAAATTGTTTACCATCTAAAAAAATACCCCCTAAAAATTACTCTGCCTAACTCAATTATTTTTTTTTTGAGTATTATTGACTCAGTTCAACTGAAGCACAAAGAGTCAATATCATGCTCAAATCGATAACCTCCCATTTGAAAAAATCACTTCATGCCACTAGACCACAATTTCATTTGCATTTAACTCAATTAATTTGTTCTATTACTTTTTAGAATTTTAGTACATGTCAAAATAATATTCATTCTCCAAATTTAAACACTACTAACCTATGTACCACGGAAACGGGAAATGGGAAATAAGGAAATGACAATTTCAAAATATATAGAAAGTTAGGCGAACCGAACATAAATGAGCGGAGGTTGTTCGTGTTCGTTTGTTAAGGATTTTTAAGTGTTTCTATTCGTTTGTTAAGGTTTTGAAAATATGTGCGTGTTCATTTGTTAAACGTTCATTAGTGCTTGTTAACGTTCGCGAACACGTTCATTCGTTAACGTTAACGAACACGTTCACAAACATGTTCGCGAACATTAACAAACATATTTGTTAACAATAATCACGTTCATGAACATGTTTATGGACGTTTATGACCAATGAATAACCAAACACCTGTATATGTTCATGATCACAATTCGTTCATGAACATGACATAATATACGTTCACGAACATTATATATATATATATATATATATATATATATATATATATATATATATATATATATATATATAT
>NC_044926.1:18374317-18386358 GCF_003576645.1 Ipomoea triloba | reverse complement strand
TATATATATATATATATATATATATATATATATATATATATATATATATATATATATATATATATATAACTTTCAAGTTTTTTTTTTTAAATTTACCCTTTATTCATTTAATTTTTCTAGGTGGCTTTAATTCACCCTTTATTTTTACAAGAGCAATTTTAAAAAAATTTATTTATTTTTTTAAACATCGTGTGAACTTAACAAAATATGTCACTAAAATCTGTCACCCTTTGACATGACAATAAAATTCTTTTTATTCATTGGTTATCATGAATTGGTCAATTTCATCTTGCACTAAAAAATGAATGTATTTATTAATCAAATAATAAGCATATGTTACCACGTCAGAATATAAATGATATCATTAAAAAAATTCATTTGTATAAATTAATCCAAACAGAACAAATACTACATTGTAAATAATTATGAGTATTTCAAAAAAAAAATAGAAATACTTCTTATAAAATAAAATGGATAAAGTATAATTTACCATAAAATTACACACCTAAATATGATGTTATCTTTGTGTATTGGGGTGGGGGAAGATAAAAATTGTAGTGGTGTTGAGAGTGATAGTGACACATGTAAAGTCAATTTGGCAAGTATGGGAAGACAAAGTAGAAAAGTGTTGTCTATGGTTTTGGATGTCAAATCAAAATATAATTGGAGTGAAGTTAGCCATTTGAAGGAGTATATGTAACGGTATGTAAATGACATTTCAACTACCTCAATGGCTCCAATGCATTATCTCTGCCATCCAAGTACACGTTCTTGTGCTTTATCACCATGTTTAATAGCCTTTATTATTTTTTTTTTGTATGAAATTTTATCAATTTTATAAAATTACAAACTATTAAAGTTTGTATGGAGTAATATATATGAAATTAACCTTGCAATTTATTTCTCTTTATTTTCTAACCATTGATCATTAAAGATGGACAGTTCAAATTAGTCCACACTTCTCATGGAAAACTTTGTTCTCATTTGGGGAGCACTCCAGTGAGAACGGTCACCGAGGAGAGAAATAGGAACTGCTATGAGCCGTCAATCTGAGAAGATCAACGGATCATATGTAATTTTTTTTTTAAAAAATGCAGTGACATTTTTATAAATAACTGAAACTTTGTGTGCAAGTAACTTGTGTTAAAAGTGTAAGTAACAGATGCAAGTGCGCAAGTAAAATCACTTAAAAGTGCAACCATTTACACTTAATAGTGCAAGTAATTTACATTTTCACATTGGTGCACTTTATGATAACACCTTTCACATTGGTGCACTTAATGATAATATTTGGTGCAACTAATGATAACATTATGTGCACTTAATATTATTTGTTGTACATTATTTGTTGCACTTTTAATACATTTTTACTTACATTTAGGTGCACTTTATGAAATTATTACTTGCATTTTTAACACAATTTACTTGCACTTCAAAGTTCAATTATTTATGAAAATGCCACCGTATTTAAAAAAAAAATAGTGTTTCTGATTCGTTAGATCTATCCAGATGGATGGCTACGATGAGTTACTATTTTTCTCTTACATGTGCGTTCTCAATTGATTCGTTATATATATATATATATTCTGGTCCATATGAGAACAACTTTCTTTGTGATAACTGTGTATTAATTCAGGCTGTCCCATCTAATATATCTAACGGTTAAAAATAAGAATAAAAAAAGGGCGATATCAGTTTCATAATTATTACAAATTTTGAGGTCAAAGTTTGTAATATTTATAAAACTAATTCTATTTTTCCAACTATTAGATGTATTAGATGGACAACACAGTACAGATTTGCCCACATTTTCCATAGGGAGAGTGGTTCTCATATATAGGAGCCAAGACCTCTATATACACAAAAATAATTTGTTATTGTAGTTGTTTTTGCTACATAATCAAAATATGTAAGGATAAATAATGTATTACAAAGTACAAGTCTTTTTTCTTTTTGTTTGTTTTAGAATCAAGAATAGATTCAAACCATCCCCCTCTTTTGAAATAATTATTCGCCATTCATGTCAATAACTCATTTTAACCCAATGGGGTAGCTGAAGTGGCAAGTGGGCTCTCTTTGTAGGGAAGAAGTGACGATTCCCCTTGGGCCATCTCCTGTGCTTCCCGGAACGAACGTGGAGCGAACGTGGGTGTACCTGGATCGTTAGACGGACAGAGAGAGAAAGACCCCGTGAACTTAAAAAAAAAACAAAAAAACTCATTCTTGGTCATAAAATGACTTATCAAACAATTAAATATTTTTATTTGTGAAATTATTCTCGATCTATTCTGTAAACCTAACCTGTTGTTAATGATATAATTATTGTCATTAATTTTTCAATTAAAATCGTTAACATGACGCATTAATATTACTATGTCAAAATATAGTGATGCCACAATTTACTTCATTAGCCTTTGTTATTTTTATCTTTTCATTAAATTATTTATATTTTAAAAAAATTACATTTTGACAACAACAAAGAAATATTATAGAATTAAAGGATAACGGTCAAAGAACCTTTTCTTTCTTAATAAGCCCAACGTTTTACCCAAACCCACGTATAAAAGCTAAAGAAAAACCTAAATTCTGATAGCCATTTTCCTATTCTCTCTTTCTTCTCGCCCCTGTCCAGTTGCTCTCATCTCGATCTCTTTATCTACAATGCTAGAAAGTTCACCCCAAAATGCTAATCAAAATCTATAATTCGTCATTTTTGAACATATTTACTTCACATTTCGCATACAATCAATACCATTTCAAAACTTCGTTCAATTCGATCCAGTCGGTTCACACCTCGCGAACGGTTTTAACAAAGAAACCTTAAATCCGCCATGTTCAAAACTATGAACTTCACACACTAGTCCAGAAATGGAGTACTGCAAGTGAATAGAACTACTTTTTTTGCAACAAAGAGGAGAATAAATGCAACCAAATACAACTACAGATCTACTAAGGCAAGTCTATGTGATTCTGATTTTTTTTCTTTGATACAACATATTTATTTTGTGTGATTTTACCATATATATATGAAAACTGACATCATCATCCATTAAAAGAATAGATTTATAGATTAGATTAATTGAGGATTAAGAATGCGCATGTGTATATTAAGCATGTGTTATGTGCAACACAAACACATGCTTAATATCCACACATCATACTATCGAATAATGACTATGAATTTCTCTCGTTATAAAAAATTGAAATTATTTATTGGTAGATTCATGTTATTTATTTATTTATTATTTTCACTACTAGGTTTAAGGATAGATTATTGAAATTTGTCAATCACCCAATCAATTCCTCTATGTGTAATTAATTTTGTATAATTTATAATCATTCTTAAATGTTATCCCTATAAAAGTTAAACAATTTAGTTAAGTTATATGTAACTAAATGCTTATTATATTAATTAATTAGTTATTGTTGCCACTGAATTTTGTTATAAAAATAATTTTTTTTGAAATAAATGACGAAGAAAAATGTGGTAAGTATTCGGAATTAGGGGTGGAAATAGGCTAGGCCGAGCCGAGGTTTAGACATTTAGGCCTGGGCCTGCTATGGAAATCTAAAGTCTGGCCTAATTATTGCATGGACCATGGTCCACACAGCTGTGTGGACCAAAAATAAAAAGTACATTATTTTTGTACTGAAGGTACATTATTTTTGTACGGTAGGTACATTATTTGATAGTATATATCAAATAATGTACCTTCAGTACAAAAATAATGTACCCTAAAATAAAGTACCTACAGTACAAAAATAATGTACTTTTTATTTTTGGTCTACACAGCTGTGTGGACCATGGTCCATGCAATAATGATTGATTCCACCCCTATTCGGAATGGATAGTTGTGGTGAGGCTAATATGAGTTCTAAAAATTTCTTTAAATTTGGGTCAAACCATGAAAAGTGTGTGAATTTATAATAACAATGATTGTTATCTCAATTAGAGTAGTTAGAAAAAGACAATAAGATTATCACTTTAATCACATTATTTTAACTAGATCATTTTTCTTTCAACTACGATATTTCATATTTGTGATTAAAGTAATGGATCAATTTAATCATGTAAACGACATACTAGAAAATAGTTGGAGTGATCCACCACTCCAATCGCTTTTTTATATACACTTTTTTAGACACGCTTTTGATCTGGCTTTTTGTTGAGAATTTGTTTAATTGTGAAGTTAGATCAAAAGTGTTTCTGAAAAAGTGATTGGAGTAGTTGACCACTCTAGTTATTTTTTAGTATGTCATTTAGAGGAATTGCTATTTAAATGATTAAATTGATCCATTACATTAATCACAAATATCACAATTGACAGAAAAATTATCTAGTTAGAATGGTGTAAATGTGTAATTATAGTGATAATCTTATTGTTGTTTTCTAACTACTCTAATTGAGATTCTTATAGGGTCGTTATTGTACATTCACATACTTTTCATGGTTTGGCCCAAATTTAAAGTAAAATTTTTAAAATTCATATTAGCCTCACCACATATATCTATTAGGAATACTTACGAATACTTACGACAACACTTTTCTTCGTCATTTATTTCAAAACAAATATTTTTATAACAAAATTCAATATTAACAATAACACTTACAACATGTTTGGTTCACGGAATGAATTTGGAAGAAATATGAATGCTATTCCACAGAGAATGGAATATGTAAGGAATAAAATATGAATTGTATTCTATTGTTTGGTTCGCTGAAGTAATAGATCGACTTTAGCAATTGTATTCTAGTGTTTGATTGGTTAAATAAATAGAAATGGAATAGGTTTTAAAGACATAAATATCCTTATAATAATAATAATAATAATAATAATAATAATAATAATAATTGTTGTTGTTGTTATTGTTATTCTATCTCTCTAATAATAATAATATTTATTATTATTATTACTCAATATTATAATAAAAATAAATATTTATATTAAAGAGTTACTTTGTATTAATTAAGGACAATTCAGATATAAACAAACATACATGTGCGTATGTATGCGTAGTAATAATAATAATAATAATAATAATAATAATAATAATAATAATAATAATAATTATTATTATTATTATTATTATTATTATTATTATTTATGTGTGTGTTTGTGTATGTATATACATATAATTTATTTAAATATATATTTATTGATAGATAAAAATTATAATTAATTAAATATATACATTATATTTATTAAATATAAATATTAAATAATGTGCAAAGGGTATTTTTGTTATTTCTAATATAAAAGCTATTACAAGAGCATGGGAATAGCTAATAATACCAAAGCCCCCTAGTAATGGTTATTCTCTTTGCAAATGTAATAGCTCATAATGTTATTCGCATGACAAAATGACCAAAACAAATAATAGAACAGGTCTATTCTAAGGAATGTTATTCTATTTCTGCTCTTATTCCATGAACCAAACATGTCATTGAATTAATATAATAAGCGCGCATTTAGTTACATATAACTTAACTAAATTGTTTAACTTTATAGAGATAATACCATTTAAGAATGATTATAAATTATACAAAATTAATTACACATGAAGGATTGATGGGATGATTGACAAATTTCTATAATCCTTCTTAACCTAGTAGTTAAAAAAAAAAAAACATGAATCTACCAATAAATAACGCAATTTTTTTGTAACGAGAGAAATTCGAAATCATTACCCAATGGTATGCACTGGCTAAACCACATTCATGTGTAATAGTTTGCTGAGAAGTAAACCGTATTGGGAAGATCTGAACTCGACTGAAAATGTGTTAACAAAAATCAAATTCATAATATTGTGATATAAGAATCATTCTCCACTCACTCAACACTCCTTTTGAAGCAATAAATAAATAATCACAATTGCATGTTTTATTGGCCGTCTTTTTTAGATAAAAATAACACAACAAAGAAAGGTACATAGCCCTAAAAAGCAAGGTAAATGGTATATACGGACTTTAATTATCTATTTTAATTTTTTTTTTTATAACATTCCCCTGTTTTTTTTTTTAAATTTTATTTCTCAAATGTTTATCTTCCATTTTCTGGTTCTAAAAAAAAAATACACTTAATTACTACTACCTATATTTTATGGGTTAAAAAAATTCTTTAAAAATATTAAAAATTCAATTAGTAATATAGGTAAAGAGTTCAAGATGGTGACTGTTACACTTGTTTGATAACACAATTAGCTTATCAAGTCAATTTTGACTTATTTGATCACTATTAATTATTTGAATTAGTTAAATATTCAATATAAGTGTTTGATTAATTAGCATTTTGTAACACCTTATTGTTCTAAAATGTTAAAATTCAAAAAGCTGCTCAAAATAGCTTTTTCTAAAAGCTTTTTTAAGAAAGTTATTTTGCATGTAACTAATCAAACTCACCAACCCAATCAGCTAACAACTGGTTAATGATATTAATAATGATTTCAATCATACTTTTTCATACTTTTTTTTATGGGTGACAAAGGAAATTCATAGCCACTATCTGATAGTGTGCATTGATTAAACTTTGCTCCTATGTAATAACTTGCAAATCACAAATGACATCATAGATAAAACTCATACTTATTTTGACATGCCTTAAACGTAAAATCTACCTATATATTTGAGTGAAGAGTACTCCCTACTAACCAAGGTTACCTCGGTCGTCTTATTAAATTAAATATTTGAATGAGGAGTACTGCTATAAACATTATTCACTAATCCTAAATTAAAGAGTTAATCTCATTTTTGGTTCTAGATTTATAGGTGATAGTCCATTTTTAATTTTTTCTTTTCAGAAAACTTTTGGTCCTAGTATTATTGTGACATGACTTTTTTTTTTTGTCATTTATCAACAAAACAGTTTAAACATCATTAAATACAATGACATTTCGGTCTTCAATTATAGATTTAAAAAAAAATAGCGGGCCAACTTACTTTGTATAAAAAAGTTCAAAATGTCCTTATATTTAATGACATTTCAACAATTTTGTTGACGAATGACAAAAATGATCATGCCACAATAATATATTAGAACCAAATGAGGATGTTCTGATAAAAAAAGGACTAAAGTGAACTGTCACCTATTAAATACTCCCTCTGTCCCATTTTACCTGTCCTGTTTACTATTCATTGGTCAAACCAACTCTTTTTTCATTGCTTATTTTCTTTAGTAATTTTTAATTATTGTAAATTTGATTTTTTGTGTTTAATAATACTTTTAATGTAGTTTCTAAATATATAAATTTTATATACTAATACTAAATTTAATATTATGAAAAATTGAATTAAAAATAACTCCAGTCAAACCTCGTTAACCGAATCAGACAAACAAAATGGGATGGAGGTAGTATTAGATAACTGGAGTCAATTTGGTTAAAACATAAAATAAGATATATAATGGAATTATATTACTAGATGGGAATATGAATAATACCACTTGCATTGTTGCCCCGCACAAAATAATTTTTATACATGCATGTTTACACAAAATAGACTTGACGTACTTTATTCTTATCCTTGGATGTTAAGTATTGGATTGAATATTGATTTGATATGAGGGTATAGACAAAGCTAAATCAATTTTTTATAAATAAAAACTAATATATATATGCAAATTGCATTATGGTACATTATTCTAATTCATAAAATATATTATTCTAATACATAAAATACATTATTCTAATACATAAAGTACATGATTCTAACTCATAAAATACATTATCTTACTCTAGAAATTTCATTATTCTAACACATAAAATATATTTTATATTTTCTAACACATAAAATATATTTTATATTATTCTAACTCATAAAATACATTATTCTAACGCATAAAGTACATTATGCTAACTCATAAAATACATTATCTTACTCTCAGAATGTTCATTATTCTAACACTCAGAACGACGTCGTTTTGGACCGTGCAGTGGTCCGCACAATAATTTGCAGTGGGAATATTTGTATTTAACAACTGGAGAAAATTTTTCATCTTTCTTACAAAGTAGAAACTAGAAAAAGAAAATTAGCAAATTTTAAATATGGGTGCATCATTGCAGGTAAACTCATTCTATAAATTAGAAAATGAAAAATAGAAAAAGTAAAATAGAGACTTTGATACTCAAAAAAAAAAAAAAAAAAAAATAGAGACTTTGAAAAATGGGTATTGGTAAACGTATTTTTTTAAGTTGAAAAATATAAAACAAATGAAATAATGAAAAATAGGAAAATGGAGAAAATTAGAGAATTGAAATAAATAAAAACTTAAATTTTAGATCCCATCATCATTTATGATTTATGTATAATAAAATAATGTCGCATATTCATTTTATATAAGGAGTTTAAACATAATTTAAATTTTCTTGACTTATATCTATCTCATATACAATTCTATATCTTATTTACAGGGATTTAACCCATTTCACTCCGTCTAGGTAACTTGCTTGGTATATTTATAATGTATGCATGCATTTAAAATACATGCTTATAATATTCTTTTGTCATTAGCAAACATACAATATGTTTAATTATTATATTTTGGTACATAGAATGTGTTCATTATGTGCCTCCGTAGCTGGTGTATGTATTCTTCCAAATGTTTTTGCTTTTTTTTTTCTTTTTTAATAAAAAAGTTTATTTTACTTTTAGTCTATCAACTATCAATTATATTGTCATTTCTATTTTTTATCATTAATTTTGAATTGTTCGACTCTGGTGTTTGGTAGTCAAGAAAGTTATTTCCATAATTGGTTGGTGAAGCCATTGGCTTGGGGAAGTTCAAGTCACCGATAAATTAGATTTCTTAAAATTAAGGAAAATAACAATGGCCTAGATGTGTTAGAATTCTTTTTCCTATGTGACTTGTGGAAGTATAAATTTTATTCAATTACATATTTACCATTTCTTTTGAATTTATTACCAAAATGGTCCCTCGACTATTGCGAAATTACCAATTTGGTCCTCAACAATTTTTCTTGACCAATTAAGTCCCTCGACTTTGAAAAATTTAACCAATTTGGTCCTCCGTTTATTTTTCCGTTAACCATCCGTTAAATCAGGACCAAATTGGTAATTTTGCTATAATCAAGGGACCAAATTGGTAATTAATTTTTGGGATAAAATACAAATAAGTCATCGTACTATTTGGAAACAAGCAATTAGGCTATCCAACTCAAATAACCCCAAATAAACCATTGAACTCAAAAAAATAAAGCAATTGAGCGACTAAAACCGGAAAAAAAAAAGAGCAATTAACCCATTTTAAAAATTTTCGGCGACAAATTTCGGCACCGACAATCATTTCCAATGGTCGCCGCCGGGAAGGCGACCAGAAACCGCCGGTTGCTGGAAATGGTCGTCGGTGTCGGAATTTGTCACCGAAAATTTTAAAAATTGGTTAATTGCTTTTTTTTTTTTTGGGTTGCAGTGGCTCAATTGCTTTATTTTCCTAAGTTCAATGCCTTATTTGGGGGTTATTTGAGTTGGATGACCTAATTACTTGTTCCCAAATAGTACGATGGCTTTATTGTAGTTTATCCCTTAATTTTTCACTTAAATGGTCCCCTGACTATAGCAAAATTACCAATTTGGTCCTGATTTAACGGAAAAATAAACGGAAGACTAAATTGGTTAAAATTTTCAAAGTCGAGGGACTTAATTGGTCAAGAAAAATTGTTGAGAACCAAATTGATAATTTCATAATAGTCGAGGGGCCATTTTGGTAATAAACTCATTTCTTTTTATGTCAAGTTAAAAATCTTTCATATAAATATATTGTATTTGCCTCTCCCGTCATACCTAATACTTTGCCTATTTGAAGAAGGATACCACTTCACTATTGAAAAGAAGATCTCAAGTTACCATAGAAGATTGCAACTCATCGAAAACTTGAATTTTTTTGACATATGATTTATTAATTTCAAGTGTTCTATTAAACTCCTCACAATTATTAGTTGTATGTTATATATATATATATATATATATATATATATATATATATATATATATATATATAGGAAGGGGCTCCTGTACATTATGTTCCTTAAGTGAGAAATAAGAGGAATTATAGGCATAAATCTAATTCAATCCAGTGCACAATATTGCCTACTAATTTTTAAAACACGCGCACAATTAAGGGTACAACTGTAATTACCTCATATTATTTTTCATAATCACTTGTAGTGCATAATTTTCACTCGTGTAGTGCACATTTTTATACCTAACAGTAGGGGTGAGCGTTTCGGTCTTCGGTTCGGTTTTTTTCGGTTTCGGTTTCGTTTTTTCGGTTTTAAAAAAATTAACCCATTCGCTTTAACATTAGAGTTCGGTTCGGTTTCGGCTCGGTTTGAAACGGTTCGGATTTACTTCGTTCGGTGTTCGATTCGGTTTACAACTCCCGAATTTTAACATTTCTTAGGTGACAAGGCGGTCGGGGGCGCCGCGACTTAGCGGGGCACCGTAATAACTATACATGAAACATCACATAACCCAAATTCAAAGTCTAATATTTAAATAATAAATACCAACATAACAAATTAACAATTCAAACAAATTAAAATAAAAAATAAAACTAGAAATTAAATTCTAAAACTGAAATGAATTTGGAATTTATAAATAATATATATATATATATATATATATATATATATATATATATATATATTTTAAAAAAGTATATTTATTTATTAATTAGAATATATATATATATATATATATATATATATATATATATATATATATTTTAAAAAAGTATATTTATTTATTAATTAGAATATATATATATATATATATATATATATATATATATATATTTATTTATTTATTTATAATTATATATAATATATATTTATATTTAATTATAAAATCTTTCGGTTTTTTCGGTTCGGTTCGGTTCTTCTAAAACATGAACCGATCGGTTTTTCGTTTCGGTTTGGGTAACCCGAACCGTTTTGCCCACCCCTACCTAAGAGTGCATGTTTTCTGTCTTAAAGTTCATGCTATTAACCATCTAGGAGGTTAGTTTTATGCTATGTAGTTCACGTTGTTGTGCCATACAGAGCAAAAATTTTTGCTTTCTAGTGCACATTCTTATAGTTAATCAAATAAAATTGCACAAACCACACTATTTTTTCATAAATACTTACAGTGCATAATTTTCAACCGTATAGTGCAAATTTTTGTGCCTAGTAGTGCACATTTTCTCAACTAACAGTGCACGTTGTTTAGTCGTAGAGTTCAGGCTATCATCCATATTTTAGGTTAGTTTTATGCTCTGTAGTGCACAATGATGTGCCATACAGAGCAAAAGTTTGTGCCTACCAGTACACATTCTTATGGTTAATCAAATAATGGTTAATAGCCAGAACTCTAAGATAGAAAAAACGTGCACTGTTAGGTAGAAAAATGTGCACTACTAGACATAAAAATATGCACTACACGAGTGAAAATTATGCGCTGCAAGTAATTATGAAAAATAATGAGGTTGACTTCGTCTGAAATTTGCTCGCTGAATTCGTCGACTTCACTTCGTCTTCTTTGCCGGAGAGTAGCTTGTTCAAGATGAAACGCAGAAGTGATAGACACTGTCAAAGCTTTGCTGTATCATCGTCTTCATTGTCTTCGCCTGAAATTTTCTCGCTGAATTCGTTGCCTTCGTCGACTTCACTTCGTCTTCTTCGCCGGAGATTAGATTGCTCAAGAGGAAATAGAGAAAACTTCAGCGTAGTGGCAATTGTAGAAAAGCGAGAAATGTTAATGGAAAGGCTACAGACGATTTTGACCTCGAACGTTAATCTTACTACAGATAATTTAATGCGCGAATTTTAAATGCAATGGTTGAGATTATGCATCAAAATTAAATCCAATGATCTATATTTCATCCTATTTCTCACCTAAGGGACTAATTTCACAGGATCTCATATATATATATATATATATACACACACACACACACATACACCTAAGTTTGTAAAAGGTAGATGCAAGATGTTATATGTGTATTTAGATATGATATTTTTATATTTATATGTAGTAATACTGTAAT
>NC_044926.1:18345276-18374194 GCF_003576645.1 Ipomoea triloba | reverse complement strand
ATATATATATATATATATATATATATATATATATATATATATATATTTTAAAAAAGTATATTTATTTATTAATTAGAATATATATATATATATATATATATATATATATATATATATTTATTTATTTATTTATAATTATATATAATATATATTTATATTTAATTATAAAATCTTTCGGTTTTTTCGGTTCGGTTCGGTTCTTCTAAAACATGAACCGATCGGTTTTTCGTTTCGGTTTGGGTAACCCGAACCGTTTTGCCCACCCCTACCTAAGAGTGCATGTTTTCTGTCTTAAAGTTCATGCTATTAACCATCTAGGAGGTTAGTTTTATGCTATGTAGTTCACGTTGTTGTGCCATACAGAGCAAAAATTTTTGCTTTCTAGTGCACATTCTTATAGTTAATCAAATAAAATTGCACAAACCACACTATTTTTTCATAAATACTTACAGTGCATAATTTTCAACCGTATAGTGCAAATTTTTGTGCCTAGTAGTGCACATTTTCTCAACTAACAGTGCACGTTGTTTAGTCGTAGAGTTCAGGCTATCATCCATATTTTAGGTTAGTTTTATGCTCTGTAGTGCACAATGATGTGCCATACAGAGCAAAAGTTTGTGCCTACCAGTACACATTCTTATGGTTAATCAAATAATGGTTAATAGCCAGAACTCTAAGATAGAAAAAACGTGCACTGTTAGGTAGAAAAATGTGCACTACTAGACATAAAAATATGCACTACACGAGTGAAAATTATGCGCTGCAAGTAATTATGAAAAATAATGAGGTTGACTTCGTCTGAAATTTGCTCGCTGAATTCGTCGACTTCACTTCGTCTTCTTTGCCGGAGAGTAGCTTGTTCAAGATGAAACGCAGAAGTGATAGACACTGTCAAAGCTTTGCTGTATCATCGTCTTCATTGTCTTCGCCTGAAATTTTCTCGCTGAATTCGTTGCCTTCGTCGACTTCACTTCGTCTTCTTCGCCGGAGATTAGATTGCTCAAGAGGAAATAGAGAAAACTTCAGCGTAGTGGCAATTGTAGAAAAGCGAGAAATGTTAATGGAAAGGCTACAGACGATTTTGACCTCGAACGTTAATCTTACTACAGATAATTTAATGCGCGAATTTTAAATGCAATGGTTGAGATTATGCATCAAAATTAAATCCAATGATCTATATTTCATCCTATTTCTCACCTAAGGGACTAATTTCACAGGATCTCATATATATATATATATATATACACACACACACACACATACACCTNAGATTATGCATCAAAATTAAATCCAATGATCTATATTTCATCCTATTTCTCACCTAAGGGACTAATTTCACAGGATCTCATATATATATATATATATACACACACACACACACATACACCTATATATATATATATATATACACACACACACACACATACACCTAAGTTTGTAAAAGGTAGATGCAAGATGTTATATGTGTATTTAGATATGATATTTTTATATTTATATGTAGTAATACTGTAATAGTATATAAGGAGATTTAAAAAAATTTCTTAAAAAATTCAAACAAACCAAATATTTAAAATAGCTTTTCACTTTTTCAGATAATTCGATTATTAAGTTTCCAAGATAACACTATACATGTTAATTAATTTTCCAACAAAATTGTCCCGAACAAATATATTTCCTGTAATTATTTTTTCACAAATTTAATTGGTAGGAAAAGTAATAAACATGATTTTACTTTTTGACACTTTTAGTTTACAACTAATATGATACCCATGCGATGCATAAACTAAAGATTATAAGTATTGAAATTACGCTATATTATTAAAAAAAAGTATTAATGTTATTAAGTTTCACATATAAAAAGGAGATATGAGCTTTATTCATTCATATATAGTTTTGTCATTATTAATTATGTTGATTTGATATGAAAAAAATTATATGGAGACATTTGCAATTAAAATAATAATTGATATTTAAGATTGGTGGTGCATGTGATGACCATTTCGGAAATTAACTATTCGATTTAATAAGAGAGGAAATGGTGCATGTGATTATCGAAATGGTTCCTTTACTTTAGCAAAAATATCAATTTGGTCCTGAGTTAACGAACGTCTTATGGCTAAACAAATGGATGACCAAATGTTTTTAAGATTTTTAAAGTTCAGGACTTAATTAGACAAAAAAAAAATCAAAGACCAAATTAGTAATTTTCTATAATCAAGGGACGATTTCGGTAATTAACTCCTTTTATATTTATATGTAGTAATGAAGTTTTTTCTCAAAATGGTCCCTTGAGTATTGCTCATTCTCAATTTTGCATTTCGACTTTCAATTGCACCAAATGTGGTCCATCGACTTTCAAAAACTCACCCAATTTGGTCCTCCGTTACAAATTTCGTCAAATCAGTGTTAAAATGGAGGACATTTTCGTCCATTTACCTATTATTAGCCTAATAAACATTGAGAAATAGTTGAGGGACCATTTTGAGAATAGTCAAGGGATCATTTTGGGAAAAACTACTGTATTTATTTCATTTTTGTTTATTTTCATTTCATAGACTTTATCAAATTAGAATTTCTATACATTTTTTTCTTAGAATTATAAACAGTTAAAATCGCGCAATCCAACCTCAAAATTTTTAACTTTTTTACAGACTTTTTCCCTCTATATAAACATACAAACTATTCCTATGAAGTTTTACAATAAGTTCTGTAAATTTCATAAATACTCATTTTTTAGGCACCGATTAAAATAATTCTTAGTCACATCCGTAGTATTAAAAATATTACTTTGAATTTTTTGTAAATAAGATATAATATTATTAAACCCAAATAATTAAAAATAATGTGCCCACATTACAAAAGATTTTATGATTGACTTAAAAATTAACTATAAATTTTATTGTTGAATACAAATTGACAATTATTAAACATTATTTATAGTAATTATTGTGTCCCATGTAATATACTAAAATTATTAGGTAGGATTTTTATAACTAAGGTATAATTTAATTAAATAAAAATTATTAAAAATAATGTGTCCACATTACATAATAAATTATACTTGCCTTAATAATTAATAATTAATAATTAATTATTAATAATCAAAAAGGAAGAGGAAAACATATAAAAGATGTCATACAATATCTTAAATAATGCAAATTAATATGAAATTTAATAATTACTTTAAAATCAAATACAGAAAATATTGCAAGAAACATTGACGAGATTTTACTTTTCGGCTCATCTGAGAAGTTTACTGGAAAAACTTACCTTTCGGTCTAATATTTTCCCTACATTTTGCACTCTTTGGGTGTCTAAGCTCGAAAAAAATTATATTATTTTCAATGGTAAAAGTAATATTTAATGTGATACATAGTGATTTATTGTCTACGAATATAAAAAAAATAAAAATAAAAAGTATATGAGTATTTATGAAATTTACGGAACTTATTGTAAAACTTCATAGGAATAGTTTGTATATTTAGATAGAGGGGAAAAGTCTGTAAGAAAAGTTAAAAATTTTGAGGTTTGGATTGCGCGATTTTAACTATTTATATTTGTAAGAAAAAAATGTATAGAAATTATAATTTGATAGTCTAAACAAATGAAAATAAACAAAAATGAAATAAGTAAAAGAGTTTTTCCCAAAATGGTCCCTCGACTATTCTCAAAATGGTCCCTCGACTATTCTCAAAATGGCCCCTCAACTATTTCTCAATGTTTATTAGGCTAATAATGGGTAAATGGACGAAAATGCCCTTCATTTTAACACTTATTAGACGGAATATGTAATGGAGGACCAAATTGGGTGAGTTTTTGAAAGTCGAGGGACCACATTTAATGCAATTGAAAGTCAAAATGCAAAATTGAGAATGAGCAATAGTCGATGGATTATTTTAGGAAAAAACTCTGTAGTAATGGTATATAGGAGATTTAAAAAGTTTTCCTAGAAAACTTTAAACAAACCAAAATATTTTAAAATAAATTTTAAAATAATTTAATTGTTAAGTTTCCAATATGTAACACCAAACATATTACTTAATTTTTCAATAAAATTATCCGGAGTCAATATATTTCCTACAATTATTTTTCTAGAAATTTAATTGGTGGAAAAGTAATAAACATCATTTTAGTTTTTGACAAAAAGACAAAACTTAATTTGATTGGCAATTTCATGGTAACTTTATCATGTTCCTAGGATGTTGATTAGCAACCCATAATTAAAGGATTAATCATACTTAATAATTTTACTCCAGTGATCGGACTAAGAATTTTCTCTCTAGAGTTTCTAGTTTGGTAAGTTTTTTTTTCTTGCGATTTGCTTGTGTTTATTTCCTTTCCCATGTAGGGCGTCGTTGCGCCTCCACCAGGATTCACCACGGCGATGGGAGAGGGTATAGAAGAGTCAGGTCGATCAGTGAAAAAGTTCAAGCCGTTAAAGCAATCTTTCGCAGAGACAACTACCACGACGTCTTTCTTGGTGGACGATCCCATAGAGTCGTACAATGATGATAAGTGGTTTACAAATGATTTTGAAGATAATTTCTCATTCTTGGGGAGGAAGAACAGGAAACCATGATAAAATCTTTAAGTATGATCTGTTTGTGCTATGGAGCATGGATTGTAGGAATCTAGTGAATATGGGAGTAATATGCAAAGGTTGGTTACATGCACATCGGCACGACAAAGTGCAGTTGCTATTCATAGGGCCCTTGGTAACTCGTTTGTGTGTTGCTCTGGGATACCAGGTGAAAATGCATTGGTTTGATTACCCGATACAGGGGGCGCGAATAATCCCTATGTCTCTTGAGGAAGTAGCAAAGTTGAAACTTACCCCCATGATAAGGGTCAGAGAGAATGAAAGGATGGCCAGAGAGACTACTATCACACCACCTGCACCACCGGCGGGAAGGTCGACTCCATCATCATCATCATCTCCATCTCCATCTCCATCTTCCTCACCGTTGTATTCACCACTCGACTCACCAATGTATTCACCGCCTCAAAGAGCGACGACATTTTCATCATCCACACCTCCTACCGCATACTCAAGCGTACCCCCAGATGCTTTAACTTTCTCTACATCAAAGACTATACCACCCACTGTTGCACCAGTTTCTTCATCTCAGTTCCTTGAAATTCCAAGCCGTTTTATCACAGTGACAGATTGGAAGTCTATGCAAGTATTTCAATATCAGCTACATCTTGAACAAATGCAAAGAATGAATGATCTGGCAAAAGAGCAGACCAGTTCAAAAAAGGAAAATGTGAACGAAGGACCCAACCCACCAGCTGAAGGAAATTGAATCCCGTGGAAGCGATATGTCAAATGACCAAAAGTGATGTTCTGTTGATCATTTGTGGACAATGTCTTGTTTTGTTTTGCTTTCGTTTATTTTTCTTTTCGTTGGTTATGCATGGCAAATATTTGGTAGTTTAATTGTTGTTACTAGTTTTGACGTTTCGTCTAGTCAGAGACGTTAAACGTGGCGCTCTTGGGAGGCACCCCAAGCCAAAATAAGAGAAAGAGAGAAGACCACGATCAACCAAAACACGAATGGAGAAGAAAGGTAGAGCTTATATTCTTTATTTCTTTCATACTAACCTTTAATGTAGGAAATTTCTAAAGGGCAACGACATGCACATATGCTCAATGGAGGGATATGCAATGTCGGTATATTTTTCTATCCCTTTTTCTTTATGGTTGCCATGTTAATGTGAATATTCTTTTTCTAAGAGTGAGTTTACTTTGATTTACATATGATCAGTAGTGTGACTTTGTTTATGAATGGGCGCTTTGGTTGAATTGTCCGAGCCAGGAAACACTTCTACGTGTGGAAAAGCACTTTTGTCACTTGTATAAATGATCCTTGCTCCTTGTCTAACGTTCCTCATGGCAACATCGACGACGATGTTATCTTCTAAGTGTGGAAAGGATGTGTTGCATAATATATGATGATTGAATGCTTGAATTGATTGATTGATTGATTGAGTTAATGGGTGTAAGATTTGGAGAGTGTGTCATTGTCGATACTATCTAGGAGGAATTCTAATCTTGTGCCAAGAAAATTTTTGAAATATGTTTTGCAAGTCGCTTTTTGCACCTAAATTGGAATCCATGGAACCAATATGGTTCAAATCTTTGTGTGTTTGCATGTTAATCACCTTTTATTTTGTTGGGACCTTAGTCAAGGATCCTTTGAAGTGGGAGTGTGTACGCTCTAATTTAAGAAAGATAAGGTTAGCGAAGCCTAGAAATTGAACTTAATTTGGTAGGGCATGGGGCAAAAGGAGAGCCTAAATGTGAGAATGTGAGATCATACCCCACTCCCCTAGAAAAAGGAATGAGGGGTTGAAAGAACGAATTGAGAAAAAGGCTAACTGTACAAGAACTTGTCTGCCTGCCAGCGATAGTGTCTTTGATTTCCACCCCGCAAGTCTGCTCTGAATTCTCTCAAGACACTTGTCTGTACAAGACACTTGACTTGTTCAAATTAATTCTCTGCCCTGAGCACATGCAAACCATATCCAAGCACCTTTTCATCTCGATAGCTTGCTCACGTGTAGCTTCCCCGAATAGCACCATGTCATCTGCAAAAAACAAATGTGTTAGAACGGGGCCTTGTCTAGCAATTTTGATCCCTTTCCAATTCCCATTTAAGTTAGATTGACATATAATGTGACTAAGTTTTTCAATGCAAAGAAAAAATAATAAAGGCGAAATGGGGTCTCCTTGTCTAATCCCACGCCCTGGTTTAAACCAATCTGATTGGTGTCCATTCTAAGACACTGCCAGCCTTGAGGAGGATACACATGTTATGATATTTCTTCTCCAATCATTGTTGAAACCCGCATTAGCTAGTGTGTCGTCAATAAACTACCAAGACAGCTTATCGTAGGCTTTTTCCAGATCTATCTTCGTTATTAATTCATTGAATTAAGAACCTCTTGAAAAATGAGTATGTTATCTGAAATTTGGCGTTCGAGAACAAAGCTAGCCTGGTAGGGTCCAATTAGTTTCTTAAAGGACTCTTTAATTCTTGTAGTCATAACCTTGGTCAAGAGCTTATACGAGACATTACACAAGCCTGTTGGTCAAAGTTGATTCACCACTTCTGGATTTGGAGTTTTGGGGATATGACAGATTAGCGTGTCATTGCATTATTCCGGTAGTATCCCTTCCTCAAAGAATTTCATGGCAAACTTTATTAGGGATTTTCCTACTATTCCCTACATTTTCTGGTAAAACACCGCACTGAAGCCATCAAGACCTGGCGACTTGCAAGGTTCCATGTCAAACAATGCTTGTTTGACCTCATCTGTTGTGAATGGGCGATTGACCTCCTACTAATCGTCATCATTGAGCACAAGGAAGCAGCCATGCATTTGATTATGGAGTTGGGGTGGCTATTCTGCAATGAATAACTAAATGTAGTAACTTCGTAGGTGATCAATCAGTTGTTGTTCATCCATGATCCATAGGCCCTCATCATTCTTTAAAGCAAGTACCTTAGCAATGCTGTTTTTAACCAAGGTGGCTAGGCGATAAAATCGGGTGTTTCGGTCCTCAGATGTGATCCAATCCTCTCTTGATCTTTGATACCATAATAGCTCTTCTTGGTATAGGGTCTCCTCCAGTTCCATACGTAACTTTTTGTCCAATTTGATAAGATCTAACCTCACATGTTGAGCTAGGCATCGTTATACTCCACCAATCCTCGCTAACAACCGCTTCTTTCTATAGAATATATTTCCAAAGGTATTCTTATACCAGTTAGAAAGAGCTTCAGCCATTATTTTGATATTTAGTCCCAGCTCACTTTCTGGGTTCTAAACGTGCTGGACATGTTCAATGAACTTATGATGAGTGGTCCATTCCATATTAAATATGAATTTCCTTTTAGCCCTAGCCCTGGTTACTGGATTTGTAGTAAGCAGTAGTGGAGTGTGGTCAGAATCGACCATTGGGAGGTGCTCTATTGTAGCATCAGGGAATCTAACTTTCTATTCCGTGTTTCCAAGGGCACGATCCAGACGTGCACTACCCCTCTCATCCAGGTAAACTTTGAACCTGAGTAACCAAGATCCAACAACCCTTCTTGAAATATCCATTCATTAAAGTCGGAACATCTAGTCTGATTAAAACATTCTAGGTTACTGACTTCCTCTAGGCTTGTGACTGAGTTGAACTCGCCAATTGTAATCCATTGACCTTGAGAGCCGAGGTTTTGCTGCGACAAATCTACAAATAATTTCCTTCGAAGAGTGTGATTGGGACTTCCATAAACAACCGTTAGTAGTCATGGTTCTAAACTTTTGTCATCCACCTGCAAATTAACAAATTGGGGATGAGTATTTAATATACTAATATTTACAGCAGATTTCCAGTGGATCCAGATGCCACCAGAGAATCCCACTACCTCCCCGCGAACCCAATCTTCGAATCCGAAGTTGGAGCTTATCCTATTGGCTTGAATACCAGATACTTTAGGTTCTAAAAGACAGACAATAGCAGGATTATGAATCCAAATAAAGTTCTTCAGAGTGAGACGGAAAGAGTTTGATGCCGCTTCCTGGCAATTCCATACTAGGGATATCATAACAATAATTAAAGCAAAAACAATGACGCTCAGGAGCGCGAATGGGCAATCGCCGCAGGGTCATTTCGACCAAAAGCATACTCCAAGTCCTCCATAGCTTCATCAGGAGGTTTAGCAAAGTTGACAAAGATTCTTGGGACGTCAAGTGGATCTCCCATCAGCACGTTGTTGGTCTAGGGCTGTGAACTCTCATGTTGCTCATCCTCCTGTCCAACAACTGTATTAACTATATTCTTTCCTTTATTATAGCCTCGTACCACCGTATGCTCTGCCTCGGCTATAGCTTTCCTTGGACCCACCTCTTCCACCCCTCACGCTGTGCACTCCTCACAGAGCTGGGTAGTTACGACTTTGCTGACCAGTTTTTAGTTACCATCAAAGGTGCGCTGAGGGGCGGAGTCCTTATACTGATGAAGGTTCGTCCTTATCCTAGGGAGATTCTCACTCATGTTGTGTGTAGGTGCCTTTATTTGTCTTTTCTTGAACTGGAATATGATCTTCCCCTTCAAGATCCTCCAACATTGCAAACCAGAGTGAGTTTCTATTCCCACTTGTGGGATCCATGATGAGTCCGGTGTAATACTAGCAGGTTGGCGGCCGGTTGTCAGCCGAACACCGCCTCTTCCACGACCACTCCTAGTCTTTCTGGATACCAGTATCCATGGTCCAAAATTTCCTCTGAGTTGGTGGACTACCAGTTGAGGATGATACACAATCGGGGTCTGAACCATAGGTTGGCCTCCCACATTTTGTTCCAGATTTTTATTTTCCTCAGGACCTTTAGAAGTTACTTTCCCACATTGCTCCGCTCAATGGCCATATAACCCGCAACTAAAACATACCAGATGTATGCCTTCATACACAATTGTCCATACTTTTTGCTCAAGAGTGAACTTCAAAAGCAAGGGCTTTGATATATCGATTTCCATGCAAATTCTTGCGAAGCTCCCCTTGGAAACAAGGCTTGTTGTATTGTCCACCTTGATGGGACTGCCTACATTTCTTCCAATCTTTATCAAAAAATCATCTTCAAAATACTCCACTGGTAGCGACATGAATCTTACCCAGGCGAGCAGTTTCTCTGTTTTACATCCCTTGGATTGAAATTGGGCTTCCACTCTTGGACAACCAGATAGTGGGCCAAGATCATCCATGGACCTTCAAATTTGGCAAATTCATAATCTTGGAGCGATTCGAATTTAGCCAAAAAGAAATCTTGGTCCAGAGTAATTAGGTCGAAAACGGCCTTCGATTTCCACATTTTTTGTAGCCTTTGTAGAAGGTATGGGTAATTCACTTTTCTACCAAGAACTTTGATGATAAGCGATCTTCTCCACGGACGTCGTAACATCTCTTTCTCCTCTTTAGTCACTGGTATCACAGGACACATCGGGTCTGTCTCATCTGCATTCATTACTTCCTCATCCAAGACTTCATCTTCCTCAGGACGCTCAAGGGGTTCCTTTTGCTAACATGCGTGGCTTGAGGTTGCCGCAGGAGTGCGCCACTACGCAGATTCTGGAGATTTCATCCCAGATGCTGATGGGGTTTCTTGGACCATATATTCTGCAAGATTCATGTTGGTCGCCTCCTTTGTTTCACGCCCACGTTTGGACTTCTTTGTGCTTCTTTCCAGAAGATCTTGATCCTCCAGCGATCGAGTGGTCGCCGACGGCGTCGCTATCTCCTAGAGGGATTCAATTGCGGTCTCCATTTCATCATATCCTCCTCTTTGGTACCTAGAATACATCTTCTTAAGCCAATCTTTCAATCACAAAAACAAGCAATTGTATGCAACTAAAAGAAGTTGCTTGTGAGCTGTGAGTACTCAAAAGATAAAACACTAAAATGAAATGAAATGCAAGAAAAACACCTAAATAAAAAACACCCAAATGAAAAACACAATGCAAATTTTTTTAAATATGAAAATAAAAAGTGAATGCAAAACAAACAACCAAATGGAGAAACACAATGCAATTGAAGTAATGAAAGGAAATGCAAGGAAAATAAATAACAAAAGTAATTGAAACAACAAAAATCAAATGCGAGGAAAGTAAAATGCAAGTAAAGGAAAAAGTTGACTAAGTCTCCTTTGCCAAAACACATCCTCATGTCAACCAAGATAACACCCTAATCAACACCGATTGATCCCCAGCAATGACACCATTTTGACAATCATAGTATGCGTGGGGTGGAAAGAAATGTGAGGAAGGTGAAGCTTCTTGGGATGTCGTCTCTCAAGGATGGCACGTGAGAGTGAGTAGAGTGTGGCTAAGTACAAGGGTGAGGAAGCATCAAGAAGCTAGGTCTCAAGATTATCAAGAAGATTATCAAGTAACAAGGTCGCAAGAACAAGTAAAATACAAAGTAAGTAAATGATCACAAAGCAATTAAGTAAAAGCAAGGAAAATAGATGGGATTGGATCAAGCTTTCCTTGTTCGGATACAATGAAGAGTCTTAAGTAGGAATTGGCACAATGCATTGAATCGTGATCCTTCGAAGACATTTTACCCAATGTTAAGCCAATCACGGTCATTAGCCTATTGAGTAATTCGAGTTCTACTTTTGTAGTAACTTTAATTACTCAAGACATGTCTATGCCTTCTCCTGAGCTCCGCCTTCCGGTGTAAGGTGGAAATTGCAAATAGAAAGGCTATCATGTAGTCCTAATTCCTTGGCAACTACACACCTTCAAGACCTAGTGTGGTCATCACCATGCAAGAGTCTACACAAAGTCCACTTCCAACAATGATACTTATCCATCAATATTATTTCACTTCTTATAAGCAATTAAAGGCATTCATGTATCCTCACAAACTCAATCTAACTCCTCTAACTATCTACATCATTTAAGCTTATATAGCCCTCAATCATTCATTAAGGATGATTTATGGAGCCGTGCATGAGCTCATCACGCTTGTGGAAGCCCGAGTACAACTTTATGCCAGTTTTTCCACGAGCTCTACACAAGCGTGCAAGGTAACATGCATATTTGACCCTGAAGATGTCCAAATTAGATTTTGTGATCTCTAGCAAAGTTATAACCCTTTGAGTTATTGTTCCAATGTTCCAATGTCACTTGAATCACCTCATTTGGACACTCCTAGACTGAAATATTATCAAATGTCGAAACGTCACCAAGGTGCCCTTGAAATGGCATTGTTTTCAATATTGCACAAATGCAACCACAATTAGTCTTTATTCCTAACATTATGCAAATTAGGCTATTCTAAGCATATAATAAGCTCAAAGGACTCCAATTAAAGCACAAAATTCCTCCAAGATATCCCACAACACATAGTATATTTGGCACTTATCAACTATGTATACCAATAAAGTCATATGCATATTAGTTTGTTTACCAAGCAATTATTATATAAAAATTATATATTTATAAACTACATTAAAAGTACTATTAAACAAAAAAAAATTAAATTTAAAAATAATTAAAAATAATAAAGAAAATAAGCAAAGAAAAAAAGTTGATTTGACTAATAGATAATAAACAAGACAGGTAAAATGTGACAGATGGAGTATTAGTTTTGCATCACCTATATATGCGTAGTTTTAGGCAAACAATTTTTGAAAAAAAAAATGGTATAGCTTGAACATTCTCTCTCTAAAAACTCTGTCAACACTTGCTCAAATTCTAGAAGTGTTCACCTTTGTTCTAGTTTGTTGAAAGTAATATATGTGAGTGCTCGAATATATTGTTTTAATTCATTTTATCATGCAAAACTGACGCTTCAATGCTCCTAGCACTCTCGTGAGGAAGTGAATTGGTTTTTAAAGAAAGTGCACATGCCTTAGATTGATATTTTTTAAATTATCGCACCATTTTTTTTAGGAATTTTTATATTTGATTTAGTTCAAATATTGAGGAAAAAAAATTCCAACACCAATAACACCCAAAAAAACAAAGAAAATCTCACTCTTTCAGCAACAGTAGAGACCGATATAGAAAAAATATGAGTATGACATCATTAATATAATTGTAGTTTCCAAAAAAACATAGTGAAGATCCAAATTTTGTATGCATCTGCATGGATATTCCCCATCATCACTAGCAAAAGGAATTGTTCCCCTTTGTCATGACATCGAATGGTGAAGTACAGAACATCGACAATATTAAATAACGACAACGTCAAACAAAAAAGCACTGACAATCTAAAAGATACCTCGCTGAGATCTAAAACTCTACCAACTCAATTTCAACGTTGTTTTGCTCATAGTTGAAAAAACACTAATAATTTGTTAGCAATGATGCTAAAAAGATTGTTTTTGACTTTTTCTGAAGGCAAACGTCAACATTGCAATTGAAAAAGAGAGAAAACGTGAGTCAAATTGGAGGAAGAAGAAATGAATGAATACAAATCTTGGATTTGAAGATAGATAACAAATTGGATGAGAGAGGATGAAGATAGTGTCAGTTGCCAATCTTTGTAGTAGAGAGAGCATCATTTATATATTAAGAGAGAATTTACTAAAAAAGAGAAAAACAAACAATAATCTATAAGCGAGGGAGCGATGTTTAGAGAATAAAAAGAGAAATAATTTATGAAAAAAGAGAGAAAACAAATACTCTATTGACTTTGATGTAGGAGTTTCTTAAAGATTTTCTAATTGTGGACCTGTGGTAGGTTACAACATAATTTTGATTTTTAAAAAATAATTTCAAACCACTTTAAGTATTTATTGTGACTTATAACAGGCACCTAAAGTCATTTTTCCATCTAGATAATTACCATAATACCACATCACGACTTTAGACATCTATTTTATTTAAAACAGGTTTCTAAAGTCAAAATTTGTTGGTCCATTTTGTGCTAGTGTATTCAATTGTATTAAAAAAATATAATAAGTATTCAAGAGTCAAAAATATCTTTTTGCGTGACCACACAGACACACACATATATGTAGTTTTATTATGGTAAAAACACTATTTGACCCTCTTCTATTTTTTTAAAAAGTTTATTATGTATTAAAGTTCAATTTTATCAAATAAAAATAATAAAAATCAAGTAATCAAATTTACCATTCTTTATTAACTTATTTTCTTTGTCAAGCTTTAAATAATTAAAAGCATCAAGTATTCAATTTAACTTCAAAAATCTTCAAATTTGAGGTATTTACTTTAGTTTTATTAGTTGATTAATTTTACTTTTTTTTTTAATACTATTAATCCTCTCACTTGGAAAGGCCACAACTATGCTGCTTGACCACAAGATCTTTGGCTATTAATTAATTAATTAATTAGTGATTTATTGTATTTTTTAAAAAAAAATTTATTTACTTGTAGGATGCACATTTGTTAGTTTAAAGGGTTAGTTTTAAACCTGAAAAAATTAATATTGGCTCTTTAATTCATATTCTTGATTTCAATCTCATCCTTTAAATTTTGAAATATTCATTAATCAATAAAATGAATATTAATTAATTATCAAAAAAATTTGTTAACAACAAAGCAACTGACAACTTTTATTAGACAAAAGAGTGACAAACAATATTTAAATAAAATGACTTGTTCATAAAATAAATCCAATATTGCAGTATTGTTAAACTTTTATTTAAGCTTTTAAATTTGATAAATATATACCAAATTTGATTTTTTATGTTAATTTTTTTTCCAATATGATCATTTTAAATTTAAAAAAACAATTAAAACAAAAACAAAAAGGACCTAACCCAGCTGTAATGATTTGTTTATTAATTGGAAAAGAAGATAATGTGGTGTTTTGTTCGCGAAATAGAGAGAAAATGAAATAAAATTTTATGGAATAAGTCTATTTCGCTATTTGATTCATTTTCAAAAGCACGAAATAGAATTCCATAGAATTTTTTATTCCCTTGCAATGAGAATATCTATTCTTAAGGCTCCCATAAAATATTTTTGCTTTACCAGAAATAGTTAATTGTATTAAATATCAAAATTACCATTTTGTGTGTATCAATTTAATTTATATTAATTTAACTTTGTTATATATATATATATATATATATATATTATTTATAAGTATATTTCATATTTACAATCCACTCACTATTTTTTTTACATCCCTACAATTTTAACTCACATTCAAAATATTATACAGCTAGTGTAATCACTAAGTGATGATGTAATATATTTATATTAACGTATTATGATTAAATTAATTTATTATGAATATTATATTATGATTAAATAAATAATATTGAATATGGACATGTATACATTTTTCTTCTTGATTATATGAATTTTTAGTAAAGAGATAGTTTTAACTATAATATTTTTTAAATAGCTTATTCTTTTATTTTTTTTTAAATACCATAATGGCAATGATTGTTAAAAGCATTTATGTTGGCTAATTTGATTAAACCTCACCCGTGTGAATGAAACATGCAAAATTTAGGCGAATATACTACATGGCATCTCAAAAACCCAAAAAAAAAAAAAAAACTCAAAATGATGAGGTTGCTTTTACAACTTATGCTCTATTTGAGAAAAGTTTTAATTGAATCATACATATAGCACTACTTTACTAAACCTTTACCTATATCTCTCTTTACTTTATGGTATATCATAGAAGAACCTAGAAAAGGTATCCTTTTGCGCCGAAACTCCTCATAGCATAAAAAACAAAAAAGTATTCGTATTGTCTAAAGGGTAATCCAAAACCACTATATCTAGTCTCTATCCAACACCAAATTTACAAGAAAAATCTGTATAGTTATTACCTATCTATTATTTTTGCTAACTAAACCACTTCTACAAAATATTGAAGGGGTAAACTGCTATAATCGAATATATATATATATATTACTGCACCATTGCATCACATCACTAGCACGACTAAACTAGATGCACCATTACACCACTTTTCAAGGTCTCGACCGTCCAATCTGGTTCTCACTTGAACCCGACCCTATATATAATGAAATAAATTTGAAAAAGAGAATTTTATTTGATTTTACCATGAACGGCAAGACAATGGATTAAGCAAAAGAAAAGCAGAGTCATTTTCATATTGTTTAATCTCTGCTACAAACCCAAATAAAACCCCACTCACATGTTCCACTCACACAACTTACCTCAACCTCTGCTCTGCCCCTTTCTTTCCTCTGTTTTTTTTGTTGGCACACACAACAAAACAGAGCAATATACATATATATCTTTGTATCTATCTACCAATATATATATATATTTATATAATTTCGCATAAACTTTATCATCTTGGCTTTGAATTTCCTATAGAAAGGAAAATGATTGATTAGAGTAGAGTAGAGCAAGAATCTCTAGAGCCATCTCTCTCTAACTCTCTCTCTCTCTATCTCTAGAGCTATGCTTATCTAGCAGTGACGGTGACCTTTTTCAGATCTCTGAAAATACATACAGGAATACATATTTATATTTATATGTGTTTGCGTATGTGAGCTGTTTGACCTAATGGGCGAGGGTAGCAGTGGGGTGGAGGTGCTCTCTTGGCTGAAAACCCTACCAGTGGCTCCAGAGTACCACCCAACCCTAGAGGAGTTCCAAGATCCCATTGCCTACATTTTCAAGATCGAGGGCGAAGCTTCCAAGTATGGAATCTGCAAAATCGTGCCCCCGGTGGGCATGCCGCCGAAGAAAACCGCCATTGCTAACCTCAACAAGTCGCTCGCGGCGCGGCCTCACTCCACATTCACTACGCGGCAGCAGCAGATCGGGTTCTGCCCCAGGCGGCACCGGCCGGTGCAGAAACCGGTGTGGCAGAGCGGGGAGAACTACACGCTGCAGCAATTCGAGGCGAAAGCCAAAGGGTTCGAAAAGAATTACTTGAAGAAGGGCTCGAAGAAGGGGCTGTTGCCTCTGGAGGTGGAGTCGCTGTACTGGAAGGCCACGGTGGACAAGCCGTTCTCCGTGGAGTACGCGAACGATATTCCCGGGTCGGCTTTTGCGCCGAAGAAAGCGGATTCCGTTGGGGCGGTTGGGGAAGGGGCGACTGTGGCTGAGACAGAGTGGAATATGAGAGGGGTTTCGAGGGCCAAAGGCTCTCTGCTCAAATTCATGAAGGAAGAGATACCCGGGGTTACTTCGCCTATGGTCTACATTGCTATGATGTTCAGTTGGTTTGCTTGGCATGTTGAGGACCATGACTTGCATAGCTTGAATTACCTCCATATGGGTGCAGGGAAGACCTGGTATGGTGTTCCCCGAGATGCAGCCGTGGCATTTGAGGAGGTCATTCGCCTTCAGGGCTATGGAGGAGAGATCAATCCTCTTGGTGAGCTTTCCAAAAGCTTCAGTCTTTCATGTTTCTTTGTTTCCAAAAGCTATTATGTTAATTGTTAAGTGTTAACTAACTTCCCCCTGTTTTTCATTGCACAGTCCACAGTAGTTAACACTTTCCCCTGCCTTTTTCTTTTTTATTTATTTTTACTAATGCATAACAAATTATACCCTCTCAAGTGCTAGAATATGCCTGCTTCCTTGTTATATTAACTTTGTTGGTTTAATAGGGAGCATTCCTCTTCTCTGTGTTCATTCAGATGATGCTGTGTTAGGTGCTAGCTAGTGATATCATTTTTTGTTTGAACAAAGGATAGGTCTGTGTTAGATGGAAATTTTGGTTTGAACAAATACTTTAAGCAAAAAGGGTGCATGCAAAAGCTTTTGGACTTGTTTACTTACAAAATATGTTTTCCATCCTCTATTTATTGTTTTCTAAAGTTATCATTTTGCATTGGAGAACTAGAAAATATGTTCAAATTTAGTTTCTTTCTAATACTCCCTCTGTCCAAATTTATGTCTTGTCTCTTTCAGTCAACGAGTATTTGACTCGAGTTATAATTTATTTTTTCGTAATATTTAGTTTAGTGTTAGTAAATAAAATTTATATATTTAGAAACTATAAGAAGTACTATTAAATTAAAAAGCCGAATTTAAAAATTCTTTAAAAAAATGTTAAATAGTAGTTGGTTTTATCAACAAATAGTAAGCATAATAGGTAAAATGGAATAAGAAGTAATAAAATAAACGGTTTCTGTCTTCATATAAATAGTAAGGGAAAGGCTACGGTGTTGATTAGCACCGTGCCTCTTAGCTTCTCTTAGCTTTGGAAAGGCATTGACTTTATAAGAGGTTGTGCCCGGACAAACTCAATGTCTTTACAATTCACTTTGGGGTGGTACCTTGTATAAAGAGTAACCGTATCGATTGGCATGGTAGAATTTTCCAAATACTAATAATGCGAGTCGGTTGGTGGCAATGGAATAAGGGCATTGATTAGTGGTTGCTATCAAGTTAATTGTACCGGCGCGATTTCTGGTAACCTAAAAAGTAAACTAAAAATTGAACTAAAGTAAAGTTCACCCTTTAGGGTCAATGCAGATTGTTGATTTCTATTTAGATTTTGACACAACCTTTTGTTATTTTTTGATAGTTAAAAAGTTTAAACCCCTAAAAGTCACTATAAATCTGAGTCAGTAATGAAGTTAGGGTTTTATGTTGTTTCGGGTTTCGAACTGGATGAAAAATTGGCACATGTTTTGTATGTTTGAATACTTTCAGATTAGGGTTCGGTTTCAGTTTCTAGATCATATTGTTCCTTTATGATTGGGACATGGCATAGAATTATTTCCACTATTGGAAATTTTGGTAAATGTCTCTGTGGTTGGACCAAGGCTTCCCCGAAGTTCAGATTGCTTCACTCTTACTTGCTATGACTTATTTTGCCGCTTCGGATCTTCCACCAAATGTGAGGCTTGGTGGTATGGACCTCCAACGTGAATGAAACTTGTTGAACTTTTAACGGGCAATTAAGTCCATAGTGGAAATTAGGAATTGAAAATGAAGTTTGGGGCTATGCATATGCAATCTTTATTTTATTTTCTGGCTGCCTTGTGATTAAAAGTTTTAAACTCTTCTTACTATTGCTGGCTTTGGCAATGTTGAATTATTGAGCTTTCATTATTCAAGTAATGATACCCATTTTACCATTAGATTATGTTTCTATATATGCTTTTTGAATTAACTTTTTTAGTATGCATTTTGTCCAGTTACTTTTGCTACCCTTGGTGAGAAGACCACTGTCATGTCGCCAGAAGTACTGCTTAATGCTGGTGTTCCATGCTGCAGGTAAAATATTGATCTGGTACAATCTAAAATTGAATTTGGTTCACTGAGGTGCAGTGTATTTTTACCTAGTTTGCCTGCTGTTATATCTTGTTTCTATATTGATATGATGGAGCATAAGTGTAGTCAATTATACAACTAAGGTACTAATACTAGTGTACAGAGAATACGTACATATATGTACCTCAGATTAACTCTGTAGTTGTTGGAATTATCATTTGTAAGAGAGTTCTTGTTCTAGAGGAGCTATAGGTAATTCAGATTGTTATCATTTGCAAGAGAGTTCTTGTTCTAGAAACGCTGAAGTTAATATATATGGAGTAATATTTTAATTGTTACCACCCTCTGACAATCCTGCTTTATTTGGAACTCAGGTTGGTGCAAGATGTTGGAGAATTTGTTGTCACCTTTCCAAGAGCTTATCACTCTGGGTTTAGCCATGGTAAGATTATTGGGTATTTTTCCTTGTTATGGATTGCATAGTTTATCACTTTATTGTGCTTTTCAATAGGTGTCACCAGGTAATTTGAGGGAGTAAGTTGATTATGTTTTGGTAATGTCAATTTGAAAACTTAGGGTTTAACTGTGGGGAGGCGTCTAATATTGCTACTCCTGGATGGTTGAGGGTTGCAAAAGATGCTGCAATCCGTAGGGCATCAATTAATTGCCCTCCAATGGTCTCACACTTCCAGTTGCTCTATGATCTAGCACTTTCATTCTGTTCAAGGTTTGTTTTCTGACTATATGTAAATTCCCTTGTTTGCCATAGTTATTGATGTATAGAGCCAATGACCCCTGGCTCAAGTTGCTATCCTATATCAGATGCTTTTAGCTGCTTGGCTCCTGGTTCTCTTGTAATTTTCCTTTTGGCATGCTACTGTCTGAGTTAGATTGCATCAGAGTTTTCTTTTGCGATGCTCTTCCATCAACAATATTGTTTTTTTTCCATGTTAATCAATCTTAAACTACTCTTTGATCTGTTAAAAAAAAAAAAAAAAAAAAAAAAAAAAAAAAAAAAAAAAAAAAACTACTCTTTGATCATAATGGTCTCTCTTTCCAAATATGTGTAGTTTGACAGAACATTAGTCTTCTTTCACTTTAAAGTTGGTTTAATTAAAATTGTTGTTGACATTACTAAAGGATTTTGAAGTATCTTTTAGCTTTTTGAAGTTTTCTTTCAAAGATTTCTATTCTTCTTGATAACCCTACGTGATGCAAGCTTAATAAGCATTTCACATTTTTTGTCTTTTCCTTGCATTTGCTACCTGCTTCCATTATACAATGCCACACCATACTAGGATTCTATTCTGCACATAAAACTGTATAAAGTAATGACCTTATCTGGATAACGAGGACTGCTAACAAGGATTTTGACAACTATGAGTACCACTTTTTTATGTAGTTTCAAAAGACTGATTTATTTTATATGGAGTACTTTATTTAAGAAGATACCGGCAATACTTTTTGTTTTCCATATGAAAATCTGAGTTGGGTTTATGCAATATGTTTCTTAGTTGCTTCAATCTTCTGCTGCAGGATGTCGAAGAACATTCGAACAGAACCAAGGAGTTCCAGGCTGAAGGACAAGAAGAAGGATGAAGGAGAAGCATTGGTCAAGGACTTTTTTGTTCAGGATTTGGAGCAAAATAATTCTCTTCTTCACATGCTTGGAAGAGGATCTTCAGTTATACTTCTTCCGAGGAATTCTACTGAAAATTTTATTCCCGCAAATTTTCAAGGATCCCAGTTTAAGGTAAAGCCCGGGCTGTTCTCCAGCATAGGCTGTCCAGATGACGCGGTGGAAACGGGAAAAGATTTAGATCTTGACTATCCATTGATAGGAAGAAAACAGGGAATGAAACAAACACCGGGAGTATGTTCAAATAAAGGAAAATCTTCTCCATTACGTGAAAGTAGTAGGCTTCCTATTTCGGGCAGAGACTCTAATGTTTCGTCGGCCATTGGTCATGCTAATGGGAACATGAATACAGCTAGTGAAAGAGCTTATTATAACTGTGATAGGTCATCCGAGCACGGACTATTTTCATGTGTAACTTGCGGTATACTTTGTTACACTTGTGTTGCCATCGTTCAACCGACAAAAGCAGCTGCTCGTTGCCTGATGTCAACTGATTACGCTAGTTTCAGTCAATGGAGAGAAGCTGGGGGTGGGACCACGGCTGTGGATGCAGATACAAATGTTACCATGATAGGTTCATCTTCAGGTATCCTTAGTGTGTAATTACTTTTGCTGTGGATTTAATTAAACGGAAACTCGTTGCATAAGATGTGTGGTATGGATGGTATCTCTAGGAGAGCACACATAACACAAGTTTGATTATCATTGGCTTATTTGGATTGCACAAATAATGTGGTACAAGAATGGAAAATTTTTCCCATCCAATATTGATTGTCACTCAACTTTGTCTTACATTGTTATCTGACTATCTGAGTATTTGACGTTTGATGCTATGTTCAAGGTCTTCATTTATGAGCAAATACCAATTTTGGTCCTACGAGTATTAGCAAAATGACAGTTTTGGTCCACATGTTTAATTCCTATCAATTTTCATCCATGACTATTGTTTGTGTCAATTTTCATCCACAACTATTGTTTTAGTGCTAAAATTCATCACGCCAGTCACCACTGGAATCTGAAATTATTAAGGGTATTTTTATTAAGATCCCAATTTGAGCATGAATAAAGGGATTAAGCCATAAGATCCCAATTCGCCGTTCTCCTCCTCATCTTTCTTCTCCTTCGTATTTCCTTTAAGAAGGATGAGGAAGAGAACGACGAAATGGGATCTTAGGGCTTAAATCCCTTTATTCATGTTCGAATTGGGATCTTAATTTTGAAAGGACAAAAATGCCCTTGATAATTTCAGATTCCGACATGTCCTAAACAAAGGGGCGACTAGCGTGATGAATTTTGGCACTAAAACAATAGTCGTGGATGAAAATTGGTAGGAATTAAACATGTGAACCAAAACTGTCATTTTGCTATACTCGTGGGACCAAAATTGGTATTTGCTCTTTATTTATTATATGTAGATGCATGAATTCATTTGCTTCAATTGACTACCTGCTTATAAATTCATTTGAACTTGTAATGTTGATTTGTAGGGTTGATGGTAAGGAGGCCACCGGATAGTTTGTTTGATGTCTCAATAAAACCTACTAGTCAATTAAGCGATGAAAGCGTAGGAGTGGTTTCCACTAGTAGAACGCACAAAGTGAGTTCTTCCCTTGGTCTGTTGGCTTCAACTTACGGTGATTCTTCCGACTCTGAGGCCGATGAGGCCGAAGCAGATGTTTCTGTCAAGGATAGTGAAGGCAGATCTATGGATTGTTCACCCGAGGATGAGATTCCTCTCCAGCTTGTTATTGACCCTTATGCAGATCACAGACAGAGAAGAGCTCAACGTGATTCAGAAACCGCTAATCGTACATCAATACTGTCATGTAGTTTGCAAGATAGACGAGCTGTGCCAAGCTGTGCTCCGTCTGCCCAAAAGCCGCCAGAAAGAGCTGTCAAGAATGCTCTCGTCGCACCCTTTGGGGATGCACCTATGCCATCCGATGAAGATTCTTCCAGAATGCACGTTTTCTGTCTCCAACACGCTGTTGAAGTGGAAAAAGAGCTCCAGTTGATCGGTGGGGCTCACATTTTTCTTCTCTGTCATCCTGGTAAGCTCAGATTTCAAATTTAGCTCTGCTTTGCTTACTATATATAGCAAACCTTTTTCCCGACTTTGTTTCTGTCCAATCTGCTTTTGCAAGTCTGTCTTAATAATCTCTTTGCAAAATCTAGAAATATTATATTGAGACAGATTTTTCTTTTGGGGAGGAGGGGGGTGTTGATAAATCTATATTTTATATTTATATGAATGCCAAAATTGAAATAAATTGTTGCCACAAAAGAAAAATATAGAAGACAATTGATGAGGATGCTTCGAGGTGACATTTACATTATAATCGATGATTAAACCATCAATTTCTAGCTCATTTACTGTTATATACATATTATAAAGCCAACTGTTGCCATCACGAGGCAGCATTGTGACATTACGAGTAGTGGTGATTCTGTACCAAACTCGGATTTGATTTGCAACCGGGTTGAACTTAAGATTAGATAACCGGTCTGGTAGGTAGGTATTCGATGAGATCATTATGTTCTTTTTTGATCCACTATCCCCAACCCCGACCAAGATGAGCTGATGAGAAGGGGAATGGTTAGGAGTCTTAATATATGGTTTTTTTTTTTTTNTTTTTTTTTTTTTTTTTTTTTTTTTTTTTTTTTTTTTTTGTATAGATTTATAACAATCTGATCTATATGTTTTTACAAACCCCGAAGAAAATAAGGGAAGGTCAGATTTGTAGTTGTACTGTCTGGAAGTTTTAGGATATATTATTAAATGTTTTGTTTTTTTGAAGGCACATATCTTACACTCTTTAAAAAATATGTACAGATTATCCGAAACTAGAAGCTCAAGCGAAAAAAATAGCCAAAGAGTCTGGAAGTGATTATCCGTGGAATGAGATTTTGTTCCAGGAAGCCACTAAAGATGATGAGAAGCTCATCCGGTCAGCTTTAGAAAGTGAAGAAGCAATTCACGGGAATGGGGACTGGGCTGTGAAATTGGGCATCAATCTCTTCTACAGTGCCAATCTTAGTCGCTCAACTCTCTACCGTAAACAGATGCCTTACAACTCCGTGATTTACAGTGCATTCGGATGCAGTTCTCCGGGTGGTTCTCCTACTTCGTCGGAAAACAATATGAAGGTTCCCGGGAAGCATAAGAGAATAGTTGTTGCTGGAAAATGGTGCGGGAAAGTCTGGATGTCTAACCAGGTTCATTCTCTTCTTGCCGAGAGGGTTTCTGATGAACAAGAGATACGAAGAAACGCTTCTTCTCGGTTCGTTCCCGATGGAAAGCCGCCGCCTATGAGGTCTTTGGAGTGTAACCTGACTACTGAAACAGCCACTCCAGCTTGCAGGACTGGAAAAAAGCGGAAGTCTGTAACAGAAAGTAGGCCTCCCGCAAACTCCAAATCTGTCAAGACTGATGATGATGATCCCGATGAACCTTTATCCATTGGTTTCTCTCAACAGAAATCGAAAACTAATCTCAGAAACAAGCGAATTAAGCGAGAGGCAGCAGCTGAACCTCAAAAGGACAGTGACAAGAAGAACAAAGGAGGAGGAGTCGACTTTGTTTCCGAAGATGAGGTAGAAGGTGGGCCTAGCACACGGCTGAGAAGAAGAGCCCCGAAACCAGTTAAACAACAGTTGGAAACTAAACCAGCTAAACAACAGTTGGAAACCAAACCAGTCAAAGCAAAACCAGCGTTGAAGAAGCCCGAGCCTAAGAAACCAAAGCAACAAGAGAATAAGAAGGCAAAGAAAGGCGGGGGCGGCCCCGCCATGAAGGTTCCAGCTGGTAATAGCAGCAACCCTAAGAAAACTCCAGCAGTGAAGAATCCTCCAATTAGTAATAGCGTTAATAAAAAGGGCGTTCCAAATAAGGCTCCATCCAACAGTGCAAAGGCTCGGGATGAGGACGGAGAATATCCATGTGACCTGGAGGGTTGTGTGATGAGTTTCGACTCAAAGCAAGAACTCGTAATGCACAAAAAGAACATATGCCCAGTAAAGGGGTGTGGGAAGAAGTTCTTTTCCCACAAGTACTTGGTGCAACATCGTCGTGTCCACATGGACGACCGCCCCTTGAAATGTCCATGGAAAGGTTGCAAGATGACATTCAAGTGGGCATGGGCTCGAACCGAACACATTAGAGTTCACACCGGTGCTCGTCCTTATGTTTGCGCTGAGCCTGGCTGCGGCCAGACATTTAGGTTCGTGTCTGATTTCAGTCGCCACAAGCGGAAGACTGGCCATTCGACGAAGAAGTGAAGAGAAGTGAAGACGATGACCATTGGAAAGGTAAATTGCTATTTAACTTGGCTGCTGATTGAAATGTTGTTTAATTAACAGAAAAATAGGGGTAGGTGTAGGAGGATTGAAATCCATCCATGTAATTTTCCATTGGTACAGAGACTTTTGCTTTGTCAGGGTTCCTTATCCAGTCCAATCATTGATTTGATTTCAGCTAGGGCTAGGGCAATTGCTTCATTATGTAAGAGAAAAAAAAAAGTTATGTCCCAACAGAAGGAATCTAACATTTGAATTCAAGTCTTGGATTGGTGTCAGCTTCTTTTGTGAATTTTTTTTTTCTTTTTTCTGCTTTCTTTGATGCTTGCTTGATCTGGCAGCATATCAGATTCTGGGTAAAAGCAAAACTGGAGAATTCTTAAACCTAAATTAGTGGCCTATTTAGTTAAACTTTTTTCTTCACATTTGACTAAAAACATGTTTTTATATTTGGTTGTGGTATTAGGCATGTGATATTCTTGAATTGTAGTCAGTTAGTTGCTCTTCTAGACTAGAATTCCTGAAATCTGATCCCACTCCCTCTTTGGAATTATATTAGATTAATACCATTTGGCTTGGGATAGAAAAATGTAAAATGAACACATAAAAACCATGTTTGGTTGGATGAAAAAAGTTTTCCAGAGAAGTTAATTACTTAAAATTTGAGAAAAAAAAAATTATTTTCTCTTATTTGGTTCATGAAATTTATTTTTCAAAGGAAAGAAAAAGTTTTCTTTGCTCAATCAAGGTGTTTTGTTTTTCATGGAAAAAGTTTTCTTTGCTTACTTGGTAGAAAAATCTTGACCTCATAGAACTTTCTTAATTATTATTGTTGTTATGGAAAACTGCAATTTTCGTTTCTTAGTTATAGGATAATTGTAAGATTCATTCCTACTTGTTGGTTATGTTCACTTCTTGTCCCTAAGTTATAATTGACATTGCAAATTTCATCTTTTTTAATAGGTCATGTTCACTTCTCATCCTAAGCAAATTTTGTCTCTAATGTTTTGTTAGAAAAAAAAAAAAAAACAAACAAAATTTGCAACATCAATTATAATTTAGGGATGAGATGTGAGCACAACTTTCCCTAATTAATATTACTGTTGTTGTGTAAGAGTATATTGATCTTTATATTCATTATTTCTTATAATTCAAAATCCAACTAAATAATAGAATCAATATTTCTAGTAATTTTTTTGCACCAACCAAACAATGTAATCAAAATCAGATTCCATAAAATTTCAATTCTATCTCTACTTAAATATTTTCTGCGAACCAAACGAGAGGTTAAAATTTTTCGTTTCCTGTTTGAAAAGTTGGTTTTCATATTAAAACACTATAAAAAGTTGTATAGCATGACATAATATTATTAAAAATAAAATAGTATTAATGCAATGTTTCCATGTTAAGTTATTAATTTGGATATTTTTATTGTGTTGGTATCACACAATATAATTCCATATATTGGAGTGAAGTGAAGTTGAATTGAATAATATGGCATTTTTTCATCATTACTCAATCATGGCTTGTAGGTGCAGAAGAAATTGCAGTAACATTTTGACTTTTGTGAACAGATATATGCTTCAATTTAATACTGTACTTATCTTTCACTTTCAGTCGGTGACTTTCCCACTTTTGCTTCTTAAAGGGAAAGCTATATTTCCCATCATACCAAAAGTACACAAATTGTGAACCATGCTGCATACATTTAATTTGATTCTGCCCTCATCAAAATAAATGTCGGTGAAAATTACATTTTATCTTCTAATTAATATAACATATTACTTCATTTTCATAATAAATATTTTTATTATTTTTATTATTCAATAATATCAGTTTATCACGCAATTAAGATACATTTGTTATAAAGAAATGTATTTAGTGGCCATTATTTTGTAACTGTTGTAACGGTCACCATTATGATTGTTATTATTACTACTGTTATATATATATGTCCTTTGTAACTTGTACATGTATGATGGAATGAAACCACTTTCTCTCTATTCTTTGTTCTTTCTATCCCTTTACTCTTTTCCTACAACCTGCAATGTTCCTGCAATGTTCACGGTTAGGAGCTAAAGGCCAACGGGCACAACAAAATTTCAACACGTTATCAGCACGAAAATACCTACCAGTTTAAAGTGACACTATGTCAAATCAACAATGCGTGAAAATACCTTATCATTTATTTCTATCCCAGAAGTGATAGGTGCTTCCTCTATAAATTACAACAGTAGTTCTGTTGCAAATATTTTTGAACGGGTGCATGATCTATGAGGATCACTATCCCTCAATGATGATAGTTCATCCCGATATGAATAAATCATCAGTAAGATCATTCTGGTAATAAGAAGAAATTAAAACTTTTCTCTCGATGTTGTATGCCTCTGAATCAAACCAAATTATCCACATCATCTTATAACGACATTCATAGCTTTAATTTTCTTAAAAGCTATTTTGGCACTCTTAAGAAATCATACCATACTTATGAGTATCATTTGGTTTGCCAAAATGTTGTGATAAGACCCAACCAGGTATTGATGATTTTGGGGACATCATACTTGATATATTTTCAAATCTAGCTCATTGCATATCAGTATCAATCCCACCTTCAACCTAGTACGTATAAACATTTCCCATTCTGCGTTCTTATTCTTAGTGTGCAGTCAAATTGCTATATCACCACCATTTGCGTATCTTTATGGGCTATAACATTCCGTCTGTTTACATATAGCCCATGTTAAGGAATCAATAGATACGCTGACTGCATACTGAAGATCCGTTTCACGGCATTAGGGGGAGATATATCCAAATTTAAATGCCGAGAAATCCATAAAATAGAATGATCTTCATTATAATCCACGTACCAGTAAGACTGAACTCGAAGTTCACCTATTTGCGATATTAGCAAATAATCTGCCAAATATATACCAATAGCGTATATATACACTGATCATGTTGATCAGAAAAGAGTGACAAGGTCCATATATAATCCCTAAAATTGGACCAAATAATATATATCTCGATACTCCTTGACGCCAGAAGCGTAGGAGATATATCGGTTTAAGAGATATGAATCATAATATATACTAGATCTAGCAAAGAAGCATTGTCACTCTTGTCTTAAAAAGAATTATGTCCTGAAGACATTTGTCTAGACGACAAAAACCCTAGTAAGGTGCACCAAACAAATATAATACTAGGGATGCGGAACAATCAGATCTTAATACTTGGGAAATGTCAACGATCTGATTAAAAATTGTCATGATTTTGGGAGAAAATTATACAGTTGTCGACAACACACGTCTATATAGTTGCTCATTTAAATAAACTGAATCCAGGTGAGGTGCAAGAAGCATCCTCATTATTTAATATTTAAAGGAGCAATTAAGGCAAAGCTCGACTCGCTAAAACAGATTCTCTTGACAACACATACACCATTGAATAATAACCCTGCTGGTTACAAATGGATGTTTGTACGAAAGAGAAATGAAAGCAATAAGGTGATATAATAGCGAGTGTTTGTAGCATATGGGTTAACGCAGAAACCCTTGATTAATTTGAATCAAATCTCCCATGTACGATGACATTAAGTTCGGCTATACAAGATAATTGGCAGTACAAACTTAGATATGCAGCTAATAAACGTCGTGACCATATGACAATAAGGTCACTGGACGGTATGGTCTTTATATGATCTTAGCACAGATCACAATTAACTGAGTAATTTCCTCCTGAAGTAGGAAAATGTAAAGATCAAAATATACCGTAGTACTTATTGAATCATAAAGAGCTTAATGGTATTAGCTCCAAAAATGAATTTTAGAAATTAAAGGACTTGGAAAACCAAGTATTATCTCGACTTGCAGATCGAGTATTGCCTTGAAGCTCATCACACTAACGGTTATATCTCTTGAAGAAGATAAGGAACCGTTTAGACACAAAAATGATACTGAGGACACTTTAGGACCTGAAGTCCATTTCTTCATTATTATTGGAACACTACGGAAGAACCAGAAGTTCTATGATCATATTTTGATTGACATTGTCCTTACAATGAAATCAACTATAGTTCCTAATGCCCTAAATATCCTCTAGTATCTCCAATTTAAAATTTGTGGGACAAACTAATGTGTGTTTTTCTCATAGATCACTTGGTAATGATTGTCTTTGATCTCCATTCCATGTTAGTTATGTGTGTTCTATCTCCACTGACTTATGGGAGGACAATAAAAGTGTGTTTTTAAGTAGGTATGGTTAAGGAATATTTACTATATTCAACCTACATA
>NC_044926.1:18282285-18343809 GCF_003576645.1 Ipomoea triloba | reverse complement strand
GAAGTGATAAATCTGTTCTTGAACAAGTTAAAATAGATGATTTTATTTATAGAGTGCTTTTTAGCTTACACGATCTTAAGTCAAGATGATGATTATTACTACGGAGAATTATTTAGTATCTGCAAAACCAGGGGATAGAAATTTCGTCACTATCCATATATTCGTATAGATGTCTGTTTGGGAATTCTACATTTATTCATGGATTTACCAATCTGACAATGGGAGTATTTATCATGCTAAAACTTAACAGGGCTTGTGAAACTGCATCATGCTGTAAAGACTTGTGAGTATGAAGATGTTCATACCCTGTGGGAAATAGTGAAGAGATATGATAAAGAGATGGTCAGATCTTCATCATCGTGCAAAAGACGAAAACGTTGGAATATGGTATATCTCACATTTAACTCTGTAAATTGTGTTTTTTTTCCATGAAAGTGGCTAACCTAAGACAACGGTTCTTTCACTCTATTGAACCTCACGGGCTTGCTGGAGATAGGAGGGCAGTTGTTCCTGCTTCAGGTTTTTCATTTAGTGCACAGCAGATATGGAAAATTATAAAAGAAAACAAGGATCTTGATCTTCACAAGGTTATTACCTACAAATCTAGCATGAATTTTCTAGTTAAGTATTTTTCTAGTTTCTTGGTGATATATATGATTGTGTGGTATAAATAAAGGTTATGGTGGCCACTGTACGATGTGAAGAAATTTTCAATGAAAAATATACTACTTTTTCTACAAATGAGGTATATTTACTTAATTTTGGAATGATTTAGTTAAATGCATTGTGCTCCCATTGTTTCCGCTAAAGTAAAGAACATCATTATTATTTAATTTTAATGTGATCATATCATAGAAATGGTGTTGACCAGAGACAGAAGTAAGAGTGGCAAAAGAAAAGTGTTGGAAGAGAAATTGTTGCATGTATTGTTGGCTCAGAACACTAAATTTTTTGCTATTTACACATGGATGCCATAGGCCCAAATGTTAGGTCCATTTAGTATTCTTCAAATTTCAAAAGCAACGGGCCACTTATCACCACCCCCACCCCACCCCCCCGCTTCTAGAATTGTAATTTATAACTATATTATGTTATTTTCAAATATCAAAGCTTTAGAGCAGTCCATCTTCCCCTATCACACTCTCAGAACTTGCTCTAATAAATCAGTTCAATAATATTTACTATCTTCTTGATAGGATATATTTGTTCTGGATTGGTATATCTATCTTTTTCAAAAATAATTTTTGAGAAGGAGCTGATGAGAACGCCATAGAGAAATACAGTTCCAAGAGTGATATATTGGTGTTTTCTTTTCTGCTACATGCCGGTTCTTCATGATGTTATTCTTTTCTTATGTTGTACCTTGTCCAATCGGCCTACCAATCCATGCTAGGACATGTACGACTTGTCCAATCGGCCTACCAATCCATGCTAGGACATGTACGATCTAAGGCTATGGAAAAATTCAAAGAAATGTTCAATAATGTATTGAATGGAGGGAAGGGCTTTGCAGAAATGTTCAATAATGTATTGAATGGAGGGAAGGGCTTTGCCGTGGCTGCTTCTGAGGTATTGAATGGAGGGAAGGGCTTTGCCGTGGCTGCTTCTGAGTGCAGTGAGTCTTGTTTTAAAATTGATCAGTTCCATAATGTTTTAAAATTCTTTCATCGCCTATAATTGACTCTGAAACTTGTGCTGATGAGTGCTACATTGCAGGTTGAAAACTTTGTGTTTGGCGGAAGAATTTTTCACTCCTTAGACTATGATGGTAAATTTGCAATTCCCTTGGGAGAAGATGGAAACATTGCTTCATTGAAGGCTACTTTTGAAGCTTTAGCTGGGTGAATCAAATGCCTCTAGTTCCCAATTGCTAGTTCCTAATTGAGCAACAGCTCCTGCATCTTGCTCAGCTTCGTGTATTCATTCATTGTGTTGTATTCATTGTCATGCTTTCCTGCATTGCATCTGCTCAGCTTCGTGTATTTGAAGAATAGTGTTTTGTGATTGCAAATATTATTTGACAAATATTAATTACAATTGATTTTCTTTCCAATTAAATGTGTACATAGAGTTTATTTGTGATTGCAATATGTATTTGAATATATAGATTTTTGAAGAAATATAATTAAATGATAATTGTAAAAACATAATTATGTAATTATAAAATATTTAGCGACGCTTAAATAACCGCCTCTAATATTTTTAAAAACAAATAAAAAATATTTAGCGACACGTAATAACCGCCACTAAGATTTAAATGAACAAATAAATAGATATATTTAGAGGCGGTTTTGAAACCGCCGCTAAAAGCAAAAGTAAAACACATCACTTTTAGAGGCGGTTATAAAATCGCCGCTAAATGCAATGCGATCAAGAATTCCCACACTTGTCTAAAACCGCCTCTAAATCCTTCGCGACACACTATTTAAACACGGTTGAAGAACCGCCTCTAAACAACTTAGTGGCGGTTGTAAACCGCCTCTAAATAATAAATTAACCGCCTCTAAAAAACCTTTTTGGTGTAGTGATATATACCATGTACTCTTTTCCTCACTAGATTTTTTCCCATTGGGTTTTTCTAGTGTGGTTTTTAACGAGGCATGAGTATAATATAATAAACGGGGAGAAAGTTGCAAATAAATACTTAAATAGACAAACCCCGAAATCCTGAAGATTATGCCCTGAAGGCTTATGATTGCACTCTTTTTCCCTGGCTTATGATTGTACTATTTTTCCCTTAACTAAGTTTTTCCCACCGGGTTTTCTTAGTGTAAGGTTTTTAACAAAGCAATCAGGAAGGCTGTTGTCTTCAGGGGGAGCAACAACATACACAGAGATTATTGGTCCAGAAGACCACCAACTCTTGCAAATCCTGAAGATTAAACGCAACAAGTTATGGTTGTACTCTTTTCCCTTAACTAAGTTTTTTCCCATTGGGTTTTCTTAGTGTAAGGTTTTAATGAGGCAACCAGGACTATACATGTGTTTGTAAATATCATGTACTCTTTTCTTCAACTAGGTTTTTACTACGTGATTTTCCTAGTGAAGTTTTTAACGAGGCATGAAAGTATTTGAATATACCATTCATATACCGTATACTCTTTTCTTGTCTAGGTTTTTCCCACAGGGTTTTCCTAGCAAGTTTTTAACGAAGTAAGATCGTGGACAAATAATGTCCAAGGGGGAGTGTTATAAAGAAATGTATTTAGTGGCCATTATTTTGTAACTGTTGTAACGGTCACCATTATGATTGTTATTATTACTACTGTTATATATATATGTCCTTTGTAACTTGTACATGTATGATGGAATGAAACCACTTTCTCTCTATTCTTTGTTCTCTCTATCCCTTTACTCTTTCCCTACAACCTGCAATGTTCCTGCAATGTTCACGGTTAGGAGCTAAAGGCCAACGGGCACAACAAAATCTCAACAACATTAATATATATATGTATATATATATATATATATTAATTATTAGTCTTTTCTATGCGCGATGCACAAAAATATGTGTTTTTTTTGTGCATTTTGTTGTTTTGCGTTTCTTAACACTATTGGTGTTTTTTTTGCATGATTAATAGTGGGACCGCACCGAATGCACGTTAAGACATGACCGCATTTGAGCTGACATACACACACACACACACACATATTCACGAATTTACATTCAATTCTAAATTTAGAAAGAAAAGTATATGCTCACATGGGCAGTTCATCGAGTTATAGGGATGAAGTTTGGGAGAAGAGACCAGGGGTCCAGTGTGGGAGCGACCTCTCCCAAATACTTTGTCGGGGGGTTGGGAGGAGAAGAAGAAGAAAGAAAGAAAAGTACGTTACTAATTTTAATAGAATAAAAATGAGTTAATTTTCATTTTAATTAGTTCTTGATTAATTATTGCATTGCCACGGTCTAATTCTTTTAATTTTATTACATTACATCATTTACTTTCATTTTATTATCATATAATATTATAATTAGTTATTTGTTTAGAAATTTTGTCATTTCACCATTGATAAGTAACTATTCAACCCTAAATATTATACTTTGATTTAAAAGTATTACATTTTTCCTTATAAATAACAAACAATTTATTCATGATCAGTATTACATTTTCTGGCATAAGTATTACATTTCCACCATGACCCAACTCGTCTCATAGATAAAGATCCGTGAGACCGTTTCACAGGAGAGCCACTCCTCATAATTAATATATACATTGAGTACTGGTTATAGCATAAAAAAATGAAAGTTAAGGATATTATAAATTAAAAGAATACCACAATAGTAATGAAAGTAACTCAAACAAAAATTGAGTTATTACCCAAAATGATACATGACTATATAGTGATTTTTCTTGATTTCGTCCTAAATAACTTTTGTGATATAATTTAGTCCCAGACTCCACTTGTTATTTCTTCCAATAGCGGTTACATAGAAGGACATTTTGGTAATTGCAATATTTCGATCACCTCCTTTCATTTACTTAGCTTCCTGCTAACAACTACATGCAAAATTTCTAATACCATTTTATCCTTCAAATAGTAGCCATTGAACTTTGTTAATGAAATAGTTTAGGACGAAATCGAAAAAAACTACCATATTCGAGGACCATTTTGGTATTAACTCAACAAATTAAAAATTCATGTACTTATTTCATTTTATTTACTCATCCATCCTCTCTCCCTTTTTTTTCATCCTTTTTTGATTTATTTTTTCTAGTATGGTTCTATACTTTTTTTTTTCTTAAACATGATATGATACTATGGAATATAATTAATTTATACATAAATATTTTCTGCTATTTGTACTTGGTTCATGTCACACATAAAGTGCTCGGATAAGTATGAGTAGTCATCATTAGTACCAATTGATGAAGGCAAAAACTTGTATGAGACCGTCTCACCATGAGACGGGTCGGGTAAAGATGCAAATGTAACACTTATATGCACAAATGTCATACTTATATGCTCAAATGTAATACTAATCATGAATAAAAATTTTGTTACTTATAAGGGTAAATGTAATACTTTTAAGGGAAAATACAATACTTTTACATTTCGATTTAAAAGTATTACATTTTTCCTCAAAAGTATTATATTTGCCATTATAAGTGATAGGCACTTGTCAACATTACTTACTATGAAAAATGTATTACTTTTTCTCTTATAAGTAACAAAAATTGTATTCTTGATTAGTGTTATATTTGAGCATATAAGTATGACATTTGCATGGTGGTTTGACCCGACCCGACCCGTCTCACGAACAAGGATCCGTGAGACAGTCTCACACAAGTGTGACCCATTGATGAATGCTTAATTTCGTGAGCAAATACTTTCAACACAAAATTTGTATGGATTGAAAGACATAAACGTTACGGAGTATCTAATTAATGATTTGGTAATTAGATGTAATAAATAGTTGATCTGATAGTGAATTGTTTCCACAGTCTTGACCAAATAGTAATATTAAATACTTATAAAAATATGTTTAAATTACTTCCTTTTCAAAAAAATGTTTAAATTACTTGATTAATGTAGGTCATTAACATATAAACTGAGTTTTTTTTTAGTACAACATATAAACTGAGTTATTAATATATGAATATACTTTATTATTTATTTAAATATTTTAATTTTTTTATTATATATAACTAATATTATAATATTGTTCTACTGAAAGGATTAGTAAGAAAATATTATAGTATTTTATTCGCTACTACAGAAATTACATATAACATCGCACATATAATGTCTGTTTAATTTTTTGTCAAATCGACGTCAAAACGATAAATAAAATTATAATTAAAAAGAAAATATTTAACGTTGATTTTCTACAAAAACTGACATCGTAACTATTCCCTATTCACCCCTGGCCAAGAAAGTTTACCCTTTGGCTAGGCCCAAGGCTTGGCCAAGGGGGCTAACAAAAAAAAACGTGCGAGCTAGCAACACACATCTAAAACTTAATATTGTCCCAAGGAGAAGGAACCATTCGAAAGAAGGTTTGGGCGACCCCGCGTCACCAAGAAGACATATCTTATTCCTGAAATCCTGGCCTTATCCACGGTTGACGAATAGTGGAACGGATGGCGAAAAAGGGGTCCAGATGATGCGTCATGGTTAAACTAATGGCACTCGCCCAAGCGGGCACATGCGCTGGGGAGGGCCTGAGCAGCCTACTTGGGTCCAACTGAATAATCCAAGCGAAGTGCTCTGGAGGGTCCGTAGAATAGGTCCGAACCGCACGAGGGCCCCGAGTGAGGGTCTGTAAAGAGAAACACTAGAGGCGAGATAGCCTTAGAGAGAATGTTGAGCACCCCCTATGCTCGGCTTGGATTTGGGGGGTCTCACCGCGAGCCAGTCGGTTCTTGGAGTGGCTATTATCTCTCGTTGTCGACTTCTCGCAACTCAGAGAGTGGGGGGCTGATGATGGAGATATTAGAAATTAAATGACCCAAGAATGTAGACCCGAGGCTTATGAGCCCATAACTTGGGGCCCAAGAAGAGTCCATAGCCCAGGAGCTAAGAGAGAGGGATATCTCGAGTAAGATGCGATGGCCCTCGAGGCCAACCTCTGAAGCCGGCTCTGGGCCGCTAGGCGTACCCGCCCTAGAGCTAGTCTCGAGGCCTGGGTGGTGGGGTTTGACTAGGCAATCATTATTCTATGGACTATAGTCCACACATATGTGTAATTTTTTATCAACTAGTTGAGAAAGTAGTGTTTTGAACTAAATTAATATAATCTGTATTTGTTTTTTTTTTTTTTAAGTAGATTAGATAATCCGGTATTTAACAAAAATCAAATTTAACAATTTGACTAAGTGAAACGGCTAAAATAAATCAAATTCATAAAAATTGACAAAATCTTAATTTACCAACCACCCAAAGTCATGATTCACCATGAATACAATGGAGATACATGTTCTAAAAGTCATAACCACATACTCTTGTCCAACTACCTTATTAGTTGGGATTGTAGGAATTTGCTTTCTAAGGAGAATACACTGCATCAATTAAAGTATGCTTTGTTGGTTTAAATTGCCCTAAATAGAGATATTAATGCTTACACTAAAGTTTTGTCATTATATCCTTATTTCAAAGTTCAATGATAGACCCACAGAATGGAGAGTCATTCTGTAATGAATGGGGGATGACCAGAAAGATAATGGATCGTTTGGTAATGCTATTCAAGATTGGGAAAATAAATTCCTAAATCTTTTGGGTACACCAAAAAATGAAAAACAAGTTTAATGTCTAATCAAAATTTAAACAATTATGGATGTTTGGTAGGGGAAATTGTGATTCTTTTCCTTCATACATTCAAAAAGTGAAAAAATTTCACTGCCTGATTTGAAGGATTAGAATTTCAATCCCTCTATTTTGTGGAATTACAATCCTTAGAATTTTAAATTTCATACTGTTTGAGAAGAAAAATTGGACTTGTTAGAACAAATAATGCCCCTCTCCTAATTCTAATAATGTTATTATAATATTATTTAAAATATTATAAGTTATTATAAAAATTATAATTATAATAATAATAATAATATTAATTATTATTATTATTATTATTATATTGTTATTATTATTATGGAAATTATTTTATTTTAATTTATTATACGATTATTAATATTATAATGTAGGGACATTTTGGTCTAGAGATCTTTCCCTGTGTAATTATTTCGGCTAGAGATCTTTCAATGTGCTGTAAAATTTTCTAATGTTTTATTTAGTTTATTATTTACCAAACTAGTGTTTTACCCATGCAATACATGGAAGAGATTATATTGTAATGAATTTAAATAATATGTTTCATGTAAAAAGTGAGGATTGTTCTGATCCACCCATTTGAGTAGATCAACAGTGAAAGGTTGTTAAAAATAAATAAAAATGAATAGGGTTAGTTTTATAAATATTACAAAATTGACCTTGTATTTTTTTTTCTAAAATCTTTAGCTTTTGATGAACCTTGATGAACGGTTATGATCAATCATCACTTTTTACAGGAGAACCTTGTTCTCATTTGAAGCCGTATATATGCACATTCCCGTGAAAATAGGCGCCCAAGAGAAAACTAGGAACCAATTAGAGTTGTGCACATGTGAAGGTCTAATGTATTTGAAGCAATTAGAGAGAGAAAAAGCGCAATGAAATTTTTGCAAATAACTCAAATTTTAAAATGCATTTAACAATATTATATAGTAGCTTAAAAACAATATTATAGAGTACATTTTTCACCAATATGAATGACACTTAGACATACTATAGAGTGCATCTATTGATAAATCTTGAAAACTAAACTCAAAGCTAAACTATAAATACAAAATCTCTAAACAATAAAAAATAAACACCCAAACCAAACTTAAAAGGTAAACCCTTATAAGGCATTTGGTTGGAAGGAATGAAATTAAGAGGGAAAATAATTGTAATTTGGTGGGAAATAATAAGGTGAGAATAAAGTAGGAATTCAAATTACATTGTTTGGCAGAAAGGAATAGAGTTATTGAGAATGGAAAGGGGTTGTTTACTTCATTTTTTTTTTCCATTTCCAATTTTTCATTTCTCCAGTTTTTTATTTTTCCTTCTCCATTTCTCCAGTTTTCCATTTCTCCAGTTTTCCAATTTTCCTTCGCCATTTCTCCAATTTCTTCATTTCTTTAGTTTTAGTACATAGNGCTAAACTATAAATACAAAATCTCTAAACAATAAAAAATAAACACCCAAACCAAACTTAAAAGGTAAACCCTTATAAGGCATTTGGTTGGAAGGAATGAAATTAAGAGGGAAAATAATTGTAATTTGGTGGGAAATAATAAGGTGAGAATAAAGTAGGAATTCAAATTACATTGTTTGGCAGAAAGGAATAGAGTTATTGAGAATGGAAAGGGGTTGTTTACTTCATTTTTTTTTTCCATTTCCAATTTTTCATTTCTCCAGTTTTTTATTTTTCCTTCTCCATTTCTCCAGTTTTCCATTTCTCCAGTTTTCCAATTTTCCTTCGCCATTTCTCCAATTTCTTCATTTCTTTAGTTTTAGTACATAGTTTGATGGGTCACACTTGTGTGAGACCATCTCACGGATCCTTATTCGTGAGACGGTCTCACACAAGTTTTTGCCTAGTTTGATTACAAATTTTCACCAATATGAATGACACTTAGACATACTATAGAGTGCATCTATTGATAAATAAATCTTGAAACTAAACTCAAAGCTAAACTATAAATACAAAATCTCTAAACAATAAAAATAAACACCCAAACCAAACTTAAAAGGTAAACCCTTATAAGGCATTTGGTTTGGAAGGAATGAAATTAAGAGGGAAAATAATTGTAATTTGGTGGGAAATAATAAGGTGAGAATAAAGTAGGAATTCAAATTACATTGTTTGGCAGAAAGGAATAGAGTTATTGAGAATGGAAAGGGGTTGTTTACTTCATTTTTTTTTTCCATTTCCAATTTTTCATTTCTCCAGTTTTTTATTTTTCCTTCTCCATTTCTCCAGTTTTCCATTTCTCCAGTTTTCCAATTTTCCTTCGCCATTTCTCCAATTTCTTCATTTCTTTAGTTTTAGTACATAGTTTGATGGGTCACACTTGTGTGAGACCATCTCACGGATCCTTATTCGTGAGACGGGTCGGGTCGGGTCAAAGCACCATGCAAATGCCATACTTATATGTGCAAATGTCATACTTATATGCTCAAATATAACACTAATCAAGAATACAATTTTTGTTACTTATTAGAGAAAAAGTAATACATTTTTCATAATAAGTAATGTTGACAAGTGCCCCTTACTTATAAGGGCAAATATAATACTTTTGTGGAAAAATGTAATACTTTTAAATCGAAATGTAAAAGTATTGTATTTTCCCTTAAAAGTATTACATTTACCCTTATAAGTAACAAAATTTTTTTTCCTGATTAGTATTACATTTGAGCATATAAGTATGACATTTATACATATAAGTGTTACATTTGCATCTTGACCCGACCCGACCCGTCTCATGGTGAGACGGTCTCACACAAGTTTTTGCCTAGTTTGATTACAAAACAAAATACAAAAAACTTGATTAAATACAATCATCCCATATAACATTTGTATATTTATACAACAAAGATAATAATAATAATAATAATAATAATAATCTACTATACTAATAAGAGCCAAAGAGAGTTAGGCCTAAAATGGGTAGAAAAAATGGCGGTCAAATTATTTAATCAAATGGATGGTTCAGATGAATTATTTAACCAAATAGATGGTTAAGATAATTCAAATTAATATTATTAATAAAGATTACCTAATTTAACCTTACTTTTATGATTATCCGTTAAATTTTCCGTTAAATATTCTTTTCTCCGTTAATATTTCGTTAACTTTTAACTTACCTATTAATTTCTATAAGAAAAGTCTTAGGTTCGAACCTCATCTCAATCAAATTTGACACAATTAAGTTTCTCACTCTATTTTACTCTTATTAAATTAAATAAATTAGTAGCTACAACAAAAAAAGATACATATGTATTTCTTTAATTTAGAATTATGTGTTTACAATACCTTTATTTGAAAAAATTATTCATTATCAAAAAATTAAATTAAATAAGAGAAATAATTTCATTAGTTATATTGTCTTTATTTTCTCTCATACAAAGATTCTTTACGTTCAAATTTATCAATTGATATTCATTACATTGTCCATTATCTTATTTTTACAATATCTTGTAATTAAATATCAAAGTTATAGTACAAAATAATGTTATATATTTATTTACCAAGTATTTTATTAATATTATGAGAAAAAATTTTAAAATAATTTGAAGCTTATTATATTAACTACTTGGTGATTGGTTGACAAAGAGAGTACTCAAATAACCCAACAAATTGAAGCGGAATCACTGTATTTTACTCTTATTGAATTAAATAAATTAGTAGTTACACAAAAAAATGATACATATGTATTTCTTTAATACCATGAAAAAAATAAAAAAGAATAGTTTGAATTTTGAAACCAATCATATTAACTACTTGGGGGATTTGTTGACAATGAAAATACTCAAATAACCCATTACCTAGCAAATTCAAGCGAGAAACTACCTTTAATATCTTTGGAATACATAATATTTTAAAATTTCAAATTTTTATTAATTTATTTAATCTTTTTTCTTAAACTAGGGATTTCTTTATCCACAATAACTCATTCAACAATAATGGTTGAACCAAATGAACCCCAAGCAGAACACCTAAAGGAAAGTCCATAGCTCCTATATCATAATCTCATTACGTGATGTTGTCATCTATGCTACCAACAATAACCGAATTGCAAATAACACACTACTAACAAAAATGAAGAGAACAAATAGTAAAGATGAAGACAATGACAATGTTACTCAAAAGAGAATTAAGAACACTTAAAAATTCAAATTAAAAGTAGTATTTATTTAGACTATCATTTTTAGACCAAATATTTAGACTATCGATTTTACAAGGTTGCAAACATTTATTTTAGTAATAGTTATAATGAATTTTCTATATTATCTTGGATTCATATACTTTGAGTTAGATATTTAAATAAAAAAAAATTCGACATTCAATTACCCATGTATAAACTTTTCCTATATAATCTTGCATTGATATACTTTCAAATATTTATTTAAATATAAACTTTGGGCATTAACTCATTCGCGCAATGCACGTATAAAACTAGTAACAATNTACTTATAAGGGCAAATATAATACTTTTGTGGAAAAATGTAATACTTTTAAATCGAAATGTAAAAGTATTGTATTTTCCCTTAAAAGTATTACATTTACCCTTATAAGTAACAAAATTTTTTTTCCTGATTAGTATTACATTTGAGCATATAAGTATGACATTTATACATATAAGTGTTACATTTGCATCTTGACCCGACCCGACCCGTCTCATGGTGAGACGGTCTCACACAAGTTTTTGCCTAGTTTGATTACAAAACAAAATACAAAAAACTTGATTAAATACAATCATCCCATATAACATTTGTATATTTATACAACAAAGATAATAATAATAATAATAATAATAATAATCTACTATACTAATAAGAGCCAAAGAGAGTTAGGCCTAAAATGGGTAGAAAAAATGGCGGTCAAATTATTTAATCAAATGGATGGTTCAGATGAATTATTTAACCAAATAGATGGTTAAGATAATTCAAATTAATATTATTAATAAAGATTACCTAATTTAACCTTACTTTTATGATTATCCGTTAAATTTTCCGTTAAATATTCTTTTCTCCGTTAATATTTCGTTAACTTTTAACTTACCTATTAATTTCTATAAGAAAAGTCTTAGGTTCGAACCTCATCTCAATCAAATTTGACACAATTAAGTTTCTCACTCTATTTTACTCTTATTAAATTAAATAAATTAGTAGCTACAACAAAAAAAGATACATATGTATTTCTTTAATTTAGAATTATGTGTTTACAATACCTTTATTTGAAAAAATTATTCATTATCAAAAAATTAAATTAAATAAGAGAAATAATTTCATTAGTTATATTGTCTTTATTTTCTCTCATACAAAGATTCTTTACGTTCAAATTTATCAATTGATATTCATTACATTGTCCATTATCTTATTTTTACAATATCTTGTAATTAAATATCAAAGTTATAGTACAAAATAATGTTATATATTTATTTACCAAGTATTTTATTAATATTATGAGAAAAAATTTTAAAATAATTTGAAGCTTATTATATTAACTACTTGGTGATTGGTTGACAAAGAGAGTACTCAAATAACCCAACAAATTGAAGCGGAATCACTGTATTTTACTCTTATTGAATTAAATAAATTAGTAGTTACACAAAAAAATGATACATATGTATTTCTTTAATACCATGAAAAAAATAAAAAAGAATAGTTTGAATTTTGAAACCAATCATATTAACTACTTGGGGGATTTGTTGACAATGAAAATACTCAAATAACCCATTACCTAGCAAATTCAAGCGAGAAACTACCTTTAATATCTTTGGAATACATAATATTTTAAAATTTCAAATTTTTATTAATTTATTTAATCTTTTTTCTTAAACTAGGGATTTCTTTATCCACAATAACTCATTCAACAATAATGGTTGAACCAAATGAACCCCAAGCAGAACACCTAAAGGAAAGTCCATAGCTCCTATATCATAATCTCATTACGTGATGTTGTCATCTATGCTACCAACAATAACCGAATTGCAAATAACACACTACTAACAAAAATGAAGAGAACAAATAGTAAAGATGAAGACAATGACAATGTTACTCAAAAGAGAATTAAGAACACTTAAAAATTCAAATTAAAAGTAGTATTTATTTAGACTATCATTTTTAGACCAAATATTTAGACTATCGATTTTACAAGGTTGCAAACATTTATTTTAGTAATAGTTATAATGAATTTTCTATATTATCTTGGATTCATATACTTTGAGTTAGATATTTAAATAAAAAAAAATTCGACATTCAATTACCCATGTATAAACTTTTCCTATATAATCTTGCATTGATATACTTTCAAATATTTATTTAAATATAAACTTTGGGCATTAACTCATTCGCGCAATGCACGTATAAAACTAGTAACAATAATAAAGATAATAACAATAACAACAACAACAACAACAACAACAATAACAATAATAATAATAATAATAATGGGAGCCAGTAATAATAATAATAATAATAATAATAATAACAATAATAAAGATAATAACAATAATAGTAGGAGTTGTGCGCAAGAAGACAAAAGAAGCACTGTTCACCCGTGCATTTTCCATTTGGAAGAATGGAGAAGTCAGTTTTTGCTCTCTCCAAAATTGTATAGAAATGGAAGAATGGAGATAGAAAATTATTTTAGAGAATTGGTTTTAGTAAACAAGTTTTCCATTTTCCATTCTTCCACTTCTCCAATTCTTCATTTTTTTTGGAAAATCCTCCATTTTTCCAAGTTACTAAATGACCCCTAAAATGCCCTTGTGTAATAATATTAATAATAATATTCAAGATCAAATATGTCATTTTCTTCTTTTTCCCTTTCATTTGTATGGATGAATTGCAACTCATATGGGGGACCTATGAATTGCAATTCATTAAATTAAGGGAATTGAAATTCTCTCCAACCAAACAATGTAGTTTCTCCTTTGACGGAATTACATTGGCATTGAATTACAACTCATGCCAACCAAACACCCCATATATAGGTTGTTTGGTAGAGAATAATTGCAATTCATTTCCCACCTAATTCTAAGAAGTGAAAAAAATTCAGAGTTTTATTGGGAGGGAGGAATTGCAAATCCTACCCCACTCCCGAAATTGCAATTTCACAATACAAGGAAGAAAGTTTGGAGTATGAGGACCAAATTACCTTCCCTAATAATCCTACATCTTTTCCTTGCAATTACACATGCATTTTGGTCTTTATACTACTTATTCCTTTTTAATTCTCATATATAGTCATCACTATAATTGAAATTCCTAGTAATTCTATTTCTGTCTACCAAACAATGAAATTTGAATTCCTACTTTAGTCCATCTTATTCATTTCCTATATGGAATTACAATTCATTTCCCATATAATTCATTCATTACAATCAAAGTAATATGATTATCTCCAGGAAGTTATGTGAGGTTAAGGGTCTATTCGGAAACCTGAAAAATTACTTCCAGAAGTCAATTTCTAAATTTTACTTGTTTAGATATTCAAGAAAAATAAAGTCAAAGTAAAATATTCATTTTAGTCAGTGTAAAAAAAATTCAATTTGGCACAAAATATCTTCCTAAATTTTTAATCGAAACACATTTTCTGGATTCTTTATTTTCCATGTTTATCTTCTCTTTCATCTCTTTTCTAATTTCAGAAAATGAGTCATTTTCTAAAAAAACATTTTCAAAGTTTTCAAATGGACCTTAAAAGAATGTAAAATTACCTTATGTGTTTGGTTAAAGTTGTAAGAATGTAAAATTAAATTATTTGGTTTGAGGTTATTATATTTCAAGTTATATTATACTCTGTATCATTTACATAAATGCCTTCATAGAAAGTGAAAGTTGTAAAAATGGTTAACTTCTAAAATTGTTTTGAGAAATTTGCAAGTCTCTGTTTTCTTCCCATTGCTTAGAATTTAAAACAAGATGCTTCAAGTAACCAAAAAAATAAATTAAAAAAATAGAACATTTTGTAAAATAATATACTCTCTTTATTCCATTTACTTGTCTTATTTACTATTTATTGGTCAAGCCAACTCTTTCTTCTTTGTTTATTTTTTTATAATATTTTTTTAATTATTTAAAAATTTGATTGCTTGTGTTTAATGGTATTTTTAATGTAGTTTCTAAATATATAAATTTTATATATTACAAAACTTAACATTTTGAAAAATTAAATTAAAAATTACTTCAGTTAAACATTGTTAACTGAACTAGACACATAAATGTCTTAGGAATCAAAGTTCTTGGCATGTGAGACTTAACCAATTGCTTCCACTCATTCGTCTCCTACATTTACTTCAATACTCCACAAGGTTGATGAAGTCACAACATATGCTGACCAATTAGATGTAGTTGGTAACTTCAACATCAAAAAATCAATTTCAACCTTGAATGAGTTTGATAGTGGCATCGATTCCAATGGAGTAAGTATTCATGTTCTACATAATGTTGGCTATATTGCTCTGTGACAATCTGTATGTGGATTAAAGTTAGGTTTATGCAGCAAAAGTTTAAATACCGTTTGCCATCCCCGGCACGACATTTGATGAAGTAATGTTAGTGGTGAGGTGAAAAGTGTAAAACGGAGAATAAATTCCCCGAGTGTCGTTCTCTTGAGGATGATAAATTGGAATCGAGTCAATTGTGTGGCATTTAAGAGGTTGATAGTCAAGAGTTGCAAGAATCGAATAAGAGGACAAAAAACATGGTGCAAGAGTTCAACAAATGTAAAATAAAATGTAGCAATTAACTAAAGCGAGGAGATGGATGCCGTCACTAGGTCTCATGCATGATGTAACTATGGTGAAATTGGGACAACACAAGCAAGTCTCGTTCAAGGAAGCTAACGGCAACTACACCAAGTGGCGTCACGCTTAGACTCCCATTTTCTTTGTCGGTTGGGGCATTATGTTGAGCACATGGTCTACCACTCCTTCCGGACCTCGTCCTCCCGGACTAAGGGCGGGAATGTGGTCAAGTAAGACTCATGGAGATCCGATATCTCACAACCTCCACTTCCTCTCTCTTTGCTACCTATCCCGGCCGGCAATAGGAGCAAATCTCTCCAAACATCAACCACACATAAACACATGAAACCTAACTTGCATTTCTCAATTCAATGGAAGAATTCAACTCAATCAAGCATGATCCCTAGTATGGAGCATCCAACTCCCAAGTAATCTAGCTAATCATAGCAAGAGATTGAAAGCAAAATAGATCTAAAAGTTCAATTGATAATCAAAGGGAAATTGCAATTGAAAGCTAAAAGCAAATGTAAATCAATGTCTAAGAGTTACCAAAGCAATAGTAAATGCAATCCACAAGTGCTTCAATCTCCGATTCGTAACCAAGATCAACTATTCTAGATCTAACCTAGCTCTACAATATCTAGAAATCTTCTAAGATGATGGAACTCCTTTCTAGATCATCGAACCTCTCCTAAAATATCTCCCTAGGCCTCTTTAAATAACTCTTTTCCTTCACACTTCCGCGCCTTCTCGCCTAGGGATTGATCCATGAGCTTGTCCACGCTTGGAACGCTCGTGGATCTTTTACTTAAACTCATTCCACGTGCGTGGAACCTGGCGTGGAACTTTCTGAATGTCTTCCACGTCCAGGTCCACGCGTGGACTGGAACGTGGATCAACATAGTTTCTTTCGCTTTTCATTGCTTCTTCATTCAACCTTCGGTTCCCTTCAAGTCTACAAGAATCTTTCTGAACATAACATGTGATAGAGTTTTGTAAGAGTTGGCACATTAGAGCTTTTCAAAACATGAATTGACCACAAAAGGGCATCAAAGTATAGTATTTAAGTCCCAATTAGACCCTTTCCTATAGGTATCTTTGGCACCTATCATGGGAGTATATGTAGTATTACTCATTTTTAAATGAAATGTAAGAAAATAATTTTTTAGGTTCCTTATTTGTAATCTTTGACGCTCAACTTTGAATGTTATGTATATAGTCTAGCTAATTAATTGATCAAATATCATGTTAAACTACATATTCGTAGTATATGTTCAACAATTATACTAACTCATTGTATTCTTTTAATACACTCTAACATATTAATATTATATGTTCAACAATTATGCCAACTCTGATTGATATGAGGTTTGAACCTAAGACTTTCTGTATGAAATCAATGAGTCAGTTAAGAATAATAAATAGTTAGCGAAATATTTCATTACTTAAGTTAACACTGACAGAATGTGAGACTGTGAGAGTATTTATGAAAAATAAATGATATAATAGAGGGTAAAGTAAGAAAAATTAAAAAAAATTCTAAAATTAAAAAAATATGAACCATTCATTCCACCAAACAAGTGGACAAACATTTTTTTAGTTCGTGTTATAGACTTAACTTTATTAGCTCTTATTAGATTAGTAGATATATTTATTATTTAGTAGATTTAAAAAAAAGATAGTTTTTGGTGTATTTTGATAATTTCACATTATTTTTCATTTTTGTTAAACTCATTGAAATTACCAAAATATGTTCGTATTTTATTTTTGAAAGAAAAACACGAAGAGATAAAAAGAAATTGTAAAAGATCACTTCTTTTATGATAGAGAAATGCTTCCCACAATCCCACCCGTACAAAAATCACACAAATTTGACCACTCCTCCATGATGTGTCTATTTTTGTGTGATTAAATTTTTTTTATTTCAAAATCATAACTTATCACAAATTGACACATAGGAGAGTAAATTTATGTGAGTTGTAACGGTAGAGGAGTGTAACAATAATTTTTATGATATTACAAAATACAAATTGCCATGGTTGATAACGAGAGATAAATATATGTTATGGAAAAAATTAATGATCCTTTACGAGGTCAGGATTTCAAACTCTCTCGTATAAAATAAATTAATTGGTCAATTGATCAATTCAGTATAAATGAAAATTTATCCAGACATGGTACAATCGTACAAGTTTAAAGATAGTTAGGACCTTCTCAAAACATGTCCTGATCTGACAAAGAAAATACAAATTGACAGTGTTGATAAGGGAGATAAATATATGTTATGGCTTAAATAGAGATTAGGCGCAAACCAAACGGCCCCTGGGATGGGAAGTGGAAACTGTGAATTTTTATTTAACTTGTTTTGTACATAAACTGAGTTTGAAGCAGGCTAGCTTCCTCTCGTTCTTGACCCGAAATTAACTTTACTTTCTGGAGACTGGAGTAGGGTTTCGGTGCGGTTTGTGGAATTACATTTCCAAAATGGAAGAACAATTTCAAAATCAACACCAATCCGATGCGGAAAATCAAGACCTAGGGCTCGAGCTTCAATCGCAGACAAATCAATCGCTTTCCCCCGATCCCAATCCCCAAAACCCTCCTCAAAGCCCTCCACTGTTGTCTGAAGAAGATGTTGATGTTGATGTTGATGTTGATGATGATGACCAAGACTATGATGAGAAGGCCATGCGAGCCATCTCCGATGAGCTTCACGACTTGGTGGTGACCCAGGCGTATCTCGATCGCGAGAGGAGCCAGAGCTACGGGGAATCAGAAAAATCTGTCGGTGAGGATGATGGTTATGGGCATGCGTATGGTGATCATGATGGATATGATGTTTATGGTGATGATGATAGGAGCGGAGGTTGGGGTGAGAGTGGGGATGGGGGTGATGGAGTTTTTAAGGAAGGAGACAAGGGAGGAGGTGATGATGGGTTTAATGCTACCAATGGTCGGAGGTTGGTTTTCCACTATCCTTTGAGACCCGACGCCGAGGACTGCTCCTATTATATGAAAACTGGGAACTGCAAATTTGGGTTTCATTGCAAGTTCAATCACCCCAGAAGAAAAACTCAGGTACGATTTTTTTTCCCCATTACAAGTTGATATCCTTTTGATTTTTATCGTATTTATTGCTTGTTTCCATTTCCAGTGTAAGTGTTAGAACTTAGAAAGTTCTGCTGATGTCTACTATTTTAACCGTTTCTGCTATTTCTCATCCAGTGGCCTAAAGATAAGGGAACTTTGAAAGAAGAAAATCAGGAAAGAGCAGTTCAGACGGAATGCAAGGTTAGGTTTTTGTTTCTTATTTGTTTATACTTTATACAACTGGCTGATGAACCTATTGGTGTGATTATTATATTCATAATAAAACAATAAAAGCAAATTTGATATGTTTAGTATGATGGATCTTGTTTGCATGTTCGGTAGTGCCAATTTAATTTTCCTGTTTTTACATAATAGAAAACCTGGAAAGAAAGAGAAACACAGAATGCAAGGTTGGATTTTTTTTTTCTGTCCTTTTTCATAACACTGAATGCAAGGTTGAATTTTGTTTTTTTTTTCTGTCCTTTTCATTTATTTTCCTGTATGACTAGCCAAGGAACCTAATGATATGATCATTTTATTTCTTCCTTGCTGTGTTTATTTCTTCCTTTCTCCAGCTTTCCATTTCTCCATTTTCCATTCTTTGTTTTTTGATTTCCAATTTAGAAAATATGTTTACCAGCATCTGTTATCTCTGTTTTGCTTTCTCCAGTTTCTATTTCTCCGGAAAAATGAGAAATTTCTTGAGTTAGTAAACACTTCTTGTATACATTTTCTTATTTTAAGCATATCTGAACAAACTTGGATCTGCTGGCTCATTCTGAATGAACAATATCTTAAATCAAACAACAATTTGTTAAACTGTTTCATCTATGTTTGTTTACTTCATTAACAAAATTGTCTTATTCTTGTACTTTCTTGAGTTTTTAGTGGCATGATTTAACTGGTGCCTGTTCCATTGCCAAGTAGCATAAGTTTGTGAAAACAATTATGTTTGTTAGTTAACTATAAGAAGGCTAGCATTTGTTCTAACTCTCTAGTAGTACCAACATTTTTTGTTTTACACTGCTTAGTGCTTACCCTTCTAGCTCTGGTTGATAGTTAAGGTCAAGTAGGGTATGTTTCTATCTCTCAGTCTGTAACTATAGCAAGTGAAGCATGTGGCTGATAGTTGAGTTCAATTTGGGTATGCCTCTGTTCCTGATCTGTAACTGTGTTGAGAGAAATGTGTGGACTTTTGCTTTTGATTTACAATTTTATTTTAAAATGGAAAATATTGAATGAAAATTGTTATGATATGCACTGATAGTGGCATAAAAATTAATTGACACAAATGGTATTGAAATGAAATTATGAAAATTAATAGTCCCAATGTACTGATTCTGCTGCAGTCTCTTAATTCTTGATCAAAGCTTGTAGCTTCTCTTAGTGTTGACAAAATGCAAGCCACTCCTAAAATGGTGATGATTTAGTTTGATCTGAAATTTGTTATGGGTTTCTGCACTAGTAATTTGTAGATTTTTGTATGGCTGTGTCTCTTGTTGCCTAATTTGTTGTATGCTTTGTACTTCAACAATGTTAAAAAAAAGGGATTTCCATCTTTTGTTTATTAGGTATTTTCTTTAATGAGAATTTAATGCTACTACTAATTTTTAGTGGGTTTATGTTTGTAAATGCTGTAAAGGTTTCCTCTTTCTGGATTTATCTACACCATTTGGTAATATTTGGAAGTTGAAATGTCATTTCCCTTTTTGAAAAGTCGTTGATAAGAGAGCTTGCAGGATGGCTCAAGATCCTTGTATAATAAGTTTTAGTCATCTTCTGTCTCTTCTTTCATCTTTTTCAAATTGTTTCTTTGTTCTATTGTGTTTTCTTCTTTTCACAAATGAACAAGAATGGCTAGATGTTCCTAAATCAAACCTAAATATCTATTGCCAATAATTTTGCCATATCTTTTCCTTTTTGATGAACAGTAGCTGTTTCATAAAAAGTCCTTAAGCAAGATTTTTTCTCTATTTTTCTTCAGTTTGCCATTTGACACATAACAAATCTGAATATTACTTTTCAATGCTTAACTATTGCAAATTGAAGTTGGGGAGTTTTTATTCAATCTGCAAAGTGAAATTGGTGGGAGGCTGCACTATTGTAGCATTTAAATGTGTTACATGCAAAGTTGTTCAAAGATGCACATATAGCTTCTCAAGTAAATTTATTTAATTGTAGTCCATTTCATTCAGTGGATGATACCAAATGCACTGAATCTGTAATACAATTATACGATTATATTTCTCATATTCTTTTTATTTTTATTTTTTTGTGACCTTTCTTAGGCTTTTGCTGCAACCATGCTTTTTCCCCCTTTCATACATATTATTTAAAATTGGTAATTGGTGCAAAAACTAGATATTTTAATACATGCACGTTTATATATATATATATATATATATATATATATATATATTATTAATTTTTTTTTCTCCACACTGAGCTTTATTAAAATGTTTGTGCTTCACTTTGTGCTAAGTAATAGGGAACCCAAGTGTTTCAGTGTCAAATATTAATATTGATGTATCTCTAAAAAGAGTTTCTAGTTATGTGTGTGACTTGAGGTGTGCTGCAAGTTTTTCTTTGCTCCCCTCATATATTTTCATATTTCATTGTTTTCTTTTTGTACCATAGCTATTAGCTATTGTTCATCACTATTGTTCATAGATTCAGTGTTCCCAACGATGAATACTATTTGTATCTCTTTGTTTTCTTTAATTGCCAAAGTTTATCTTCACTTGGCATTGCCACTTTGTAATATGTGGTTCAGGTTTCACAGCTCAAATTAAAGCCTGAATTATAACCTCTGATGTTCCTAAGTTTTCTGTTCTATATGAGTTTCAGTTTTACCTAACGTCAGCTGGATGCAAGTATGGGAAAAGTTGCAAATACAACCATAGCAGGGAAAAGGTTCCAGTGTCACCTATTCAAGAGTTTAACTTTCTTGGCCTGCCTATGCGACCGGTATTGCATGTTTCGATTATCTCCGGACATTCCAGTTGATTAAAATATTTGTACTCTTTGTTGCCAATCCTGTTTCTAGTTTCTGGTTTCTCGGTCTGTCTTAGCATCTTTCTTTGGAGACTTATTAGCAAAATTATAATGGGAGTGTTCTCCTTAAATTGCAGGGAGAAAAGGAGTGCCCATACTATATGCGTACTGGCTCATGCAAGTATGGATCCAACTGCAGATTTCATCATCCTGAGCCCACCCTTATGGCTGGAGATGACTCTTCTTCTGGATATAGCAAGGGAAGATCTATGCCAGTGCAAGGTTCATCTCAGTCAACTGTGACTTCTTGGTCTTCATCCAGACCAACAAACGAGACAACTTATGTTCCTCCTATGATGTATCCACCAACTCAAAGCATTCCATCTCCCACTCCAGAATGGAATAATTATCAGGTAATTTTTTGACTTCATTGGCTTCTGTTGGTGGTGGCAATGATTTTGACTATTCTAGATATATATGTTTGAGTTGCGTCCTTTGTTGAGTTAGGCACTTTACCTCTCTATGCCGTCTTCTTTTCAAATGTTTATAGTGCTTGAGTGCTGCGGCCCTTTTGTTGACTTCTTTCTGAAGTTTTGTGGGCCGGTAAAAAAAGAAGGTTCTTGTAATATATTTCTTACTTGTTTATTTGTTTGGTTGATTGAGGCCCCTGTCTACCAAGCATCAGAGAAGAGCCTCCCTACACCTCCTGCATTTGCTATGAGCAATTCTGTGGCGGAAAAGTTCAATCCCCGACATTCTCTGCCTTTGCTGGGTGAAGATTATCCTGAACGACCTGGTCAACCTGAATGCAGTTACTTCATTAAAACTGGTGACTGTAAATATAGATCTAATTGCAAGTTTCATCATCCAAAGGCTCAATTGACAAGGACCCAAACGCTTCTTAATGACAAGGGCCTGCCTCTAAGACCTGTAAGTTTTTTCTTTTCTTCAGTCTGGGTGTGGTCTTGTGAAATTTGGGTCTGTTGGACGAAATCTATCTTGCATGGCATAACTCAAATAAATTAATAAGCAGTTGTGTTACTTGAGAGTAGGAAAGAAGATGCATCTATTTATTTCCGCTTCGTTTAGTTGATCCATTTAGGTTAGGTATCATAGTATTATTTTGGATTTGAGAAGGTATGCACCAAGAGATGAACCACCGTTTGTTCTTCTGTTTTGCAATTTAGGATCAAGCCATCTGCTCGTATTACAGCCGATATGGCATTTGCAAGTTTGGACCAAACTGTAAATTCGACCATCCAGATAATTACAGCCACTCCCCATCTTCTGGTTGGTCGGAATTCGATCAGCCTCCCTTCGGTAACCCAGACAGCACCAACGCGGCTAGGGTGGCAAGGAAAGGAAGCGGGAGCGGATCTTTAGTACAACAGTCCGTCTAAAGTCGATTCAGAGTGTACTAGGGTTTATCGTTTAAACCATCAAAAGCTAAAGGTTGGGCTGTGGTGAAATTCTGTTTCTGTTTTTATTATGTTTTATTATAATATGCTTAGCAGCTGTCAGGTATAGAGGTTTGCAGTAATTTTATAATGTTTGCATCTTTGAAAAAGCGCAAGCGAAATAGGATTTTTGTAAATTAAGATTTAAGAATACACACAGCATGCATGCTTGTCTTGGAAGATACAAACAGTTTCCTTAACATTTCATTGTATTGCTTTGCATTTAGACATTCCCTGTGTGCCTCTTCTCTTCTGCTTCATAACCTCCCCATCTATCTACGGACTATAATTTATTTATGGATTTAGGTTATGATTTTTAAAAAAATTTATGGACTATTATTTTCAAAAAATTATTTCTGTATAGCTATAATTTTTATATTTAATACTAAAATTGGACATTTATTTTTGTGCATTGCCCATAAAAAGATTAGTTACGACGATGATATATACGTAATTGGTTATAATAAAGAGAAGTTTAATGCCCAATGTTTATTTTTAAATAAGAATTTTAAAGTATATCAATACAAGATTATATATAAGATGCTCATGCTTATGTAATTGAAAGTTGAATTTGTTTATTTAAATTGGTAATTCAAAGTATATGAATGCAAGATAATATATGAGAGGTTGATTATAATTGTTACTAAAATAAATGTTTACAATTTTGTAAAAACGATAGTCTAGAAAGTAGAAATGATAGTATAAATAAATACTACTTTTGGTAATAAAAATTTATATATTTTAAATAATATTACTAAAAAAATATAATTTACCTTTAAAGTGAATAACTGTGATGTAGTCTAAAAATATTACAGAGTAATTTCCCGTTTTAATTTATTGTGTTATTTGAATATATATTCATTGTCAACAAATTAATGAAATTATCACCAAGCAGTTAATATGATTTGCTTCAAAATTCTTTTAATTTTCTTTCTATATTATTAATAGAATACTTGGTAAATAAATATACAATATTATTTTGTATTATAACTTTGATACGGGGTATGTAATTATAAGATAGTGTAAAAAAAGAACAATGAATAATGTAATTAATATAATTAATTAATGAATTTGAAGTTAAGGAATCTTTGCATTGTAAAAAAAATAAAATAAAGACAATGTAACCAATAAAATTATCTCTTTTTTTATTTTTTAATAATGAAAAATTTTTATTATAAAAAATAAAGACATATAACTAACGAAATCATATCTCTTTTGTTAATGAATAATTTTTATTGTATAAAATAAAGATATAATGAAATTATATCTTTTTTTAATTTTTTGATAATGCATAATTTTTTTTTTTTGAATAAAGGCATTATAAACATCGAATTATAAATTAAAGAAATGTATATGTATTTTTTTTTTGGTGTAGCTGCTAATTTATTTAATTTAATAAGAGTAATAGAGTGAGTTACTTACTTTTCAATAATATATACTCTAACATATTCGCAATATATGTTTAACAAATAACTCTGATTGGAATGCGGTTCGAACTTAAGACCTTTCTTATAGAAATTAATGGGTAAGTTAAAAGTTAACGTAATATTCCGTTACTAAAGTTTATACTAACGGAATGTGTGGTTATTTAAAGTAAGAAAATAATATAATAGAGGGTAAAGAAAGAAAATCATTAAAAATCACTAAAATCAAAATAATATGAACCATTCGTATAAGTAAATAATTACTACATTTTTTTCTTCCCGTTAGAGCCCTAAATTTATTAAGATTGTAGATTTAAGAGTTTATTATTCCACATTTTTTCTATTACTTTTAGAATTTGGATTATCTCCGAATCTCCGATCCATGTATAGTCATCCCTATTGACAAGTAATGGATGATACAACCTCCCAGGTGCTTTGCCGGGCCGGGACATGGGGGGCCCATTGGGTTGAGGATTCAACCTTTTGGGAGAAGTAATGGATGATACAGATATATGAGTAGCTTAGGTGGTTGGTACTTGTGTTATTATGCTAGACTAGAGGTCATAAGTTCAAGCCTTGATAGTTAACTTTGCCCGCATAGGCAGGAGTGAAGTTTGGGAGAAAAGACCAGGAATCGAGTCTCACTAGCAATAGTGTGGGAGCAACCTAATTTTTTAAATGAATAGGTAATTAGGTAATAATAATTTTATTTCAAAAAAAAAGTAATAATAAATTTTTTTTTTTAAAAACGTAACAAAAATGTAATAATCATGATAGGTAGGTCTATAGATGGTAATTGTGACAAATAAATAAGGTAGGCAATTAATAGTATGATAAGATAAACAATGGTGGTTTTAGATAATGAAGCACGGGCTATAAATGGTAATTGTGAAAAATAAATATGATTATTGGTAAGTAATTAATAATATGATATAAACAATGGTTTTTTATTTATTTAATTTTTAAGTTAAACATTGGTGGTTTAAGGGCAAATTTTACTATGAACCAAGTAGCGTGGACTATGGTATGAGCTCTGTTTTAGTTTAACTTTTTACAAACATTAGTTTCATTTTAGTAATGTTGTAGTATCATTTTAATTACACTTTATGTATATGCTATCCAGTTTCATTTTATACGCACAATAAAATATCATTTAATTTTAATTCTAATACATGTTCATTTCACAATATACGTATATGTATGAAATTTGCTATTTAGTTTCATTTTATACATGCAATAAGTTATAATAACACTAAAATATCATTTTAATTCCAGTACAGGTTCGAACATGTACTGGAATTAAAATGATATTTTAGTGTTATTATAATGAACTTATTGCATGTATAAAATGAAACTAAATAGCAAATTTCATACATATACGTATATTGTGAAATGAACATGTATTGGAATTAAAATTAAATGAATTCATTTGGTGATATACATATCTGTATGAGCTCTATTATTCAATTTCATTTTATATACACAATAGGTTAATTATAAAAAACAAAGTATCATTTTAATTCTACTATAACTTTATTTGACAATACACATATAAAAACACTAGAAAAATTTAGTTGTTATACCATGGACATTATTCAAACATAGTGAAGAGACTCTGAAAATGACGAGATTACAATAAGATAAACCGACATAAAGACGAAGCAACAAAGACAAATTAAAGAAAGAAACTAAATGGGAAACCTTATACTAAATGACCAATTTGGAAACCATGAAAAACACATATGAAAAACAACATAATTAAAGAGCAACATAACCAACAATTTGCTGCAACAACAACAATTAATTAGAAGGGGTAGGAATCATTTCCTCCTCATCATCAGGTGCGACGTTCAGATTGAAGCCTCGGGTTGGATTTGCACGAGCCATTTCCTCCTTCTCCTCTGCCTCCTTATCATCATCAGCACCCGGTGTCACATTCAGATTGAAACGTCGAACATGAGATGCAGCAGAAATCATCTCCTCATCATCTGCACTAGGCGCGACGTTCAAGTTGAAGCCTCGAGGTAGATTTACAGAAACCAGAACCTGATTCAGGCTGGCTGCAGCAGTGACATTCAGATCAAACTGTGCAGTAGAAACCATTTGCTCATTTGCAACAGGATTTGCAGACATTTGTTTTTCTTTCTTTGCCTTCAATTTCGTGCGGCAATCATCAAACCAGGAATAAGCAGCCGTTACATGCTCCAAGTTGGAAGGGTCAAAATTAGGGCCTAACAGAAAGGACACATCTTGGCACTCCAAAATTTGTTTCAACTTATCAACTGGATCTCCATTCAGAAGATCCAATCGGTGGTCATCGTTCTGAGCGACCGCGATGGCTGCATTATCATTCGAACGCCTAGCATGATATTCGTTTATTATTGCATGAACACAAGAAGTGCCAAAAGCATGCATATATCCCTTGGATGAGATGAGAAATATGGCTATAGTGGCACCAGTTGAAGCTGCAGCCCTTTTGGCCTTTTCAAAGAGGGTTCTTTTCCTCTTTGAGAAGGTTACAGACCGAGCATTCTCACACTCAATCAGTTTCATTTCTATCTTTTGCCTACCCTTATGTTTCCTCTCTGCCTCCCCCTCCATATCAAGGAAAAACTCAAAACAAACAAAGGAAAAATGTATGTAAATTATATATTTTCAACTCGAATTCACAAAATAATTTGCCCTATTAGGTAATGGGCCATGGTCTATAAATGGCAATTTTTTTCGTCTTCCAAAAATGATAATTGTTTTAAGTACTAAGTAGGTGGGCCAAGAGACAGTGCGAGTAAATTTTGGTAATGATGATAGGAGTAATATAGTTTATTAAGTAATCGGAAAATTCATTAATTTTTAGAAGAATAAAAAAAATAGAGTTTTCTATTTAAAATAAAATATATTTTAGATTAAAAAATTGAAAATCATTGTTCATAAATTTAAGAAACATTTAGAAACACTTCCATTAATATTAGTTTATAAACTTTTCAAATATAAAAACTTGTATAACTTTATTCATACAGTACAATTTTCTCATTTGTATTTTTATATATGAAGTTACAATTGAATTTTAAAGAATTTAATCAACAAACCTTGTGGTTGAATACAACTTTATCGCCCTGTTTGGTAACATAATTAGCTTATCAACCAATTTTTGCTTATTAGATTATTATTAGTTGTTTGACTTGGTTAAACAATCAATATGAGTATTTGATTAATTAGCCTTTTGCTGTGTTGCAAAAATCTCGCTTGGGCGCCGATTAATCCCCGCCTAGGCGGCTGGCCGACTTGGTGATTGCCTAGTCCAGCTGAGCGCCGCCTAGGCCGCCTAACCACCGTCGATGCCGCTTAGGTGCTGACTGCCCAGGCCTCCTAGGCCGCCTAGTCGGCCAATTAAGTATTGTTCTTTTCTTCTAATGGGTTATTTCACTCAAAATAACATCGTTTTGAGCAAAATAATCCTAATATAAATTGTACAAACTCTAGATATTTTTTAGGTTAATTCTTAAGATTTTAGTTTTATCTATTAAAGTATTTTAGTAACGAAGGAGGGGCAATATTTACACCACGGGAGGGGCAATATATGTACCGTTTTTAAAAATTGAGGGGCAATATTTACACCACTAATAATTCAGGGGTGACATTGATAATTGGCATATTATGGAGGGGCAAAAATTACAATTTTCCCTATTTTTATTGTTTATTTTTTTATTAACTATTCTTGCTGTCATAATATTTAATGAAATATTGCAACTTAATTATGTGAGTTGATCGTTTATTATTTATGATATTATATAAGATAACAAATAATAATACAATTGAAATTAGGTATTTTTTTGTAAATTTTTTACAGACATACTTTAAAAGGCTTAAAAATGGAGGCCCTAAATAGGCTCAAAGCCTATTTATGATCTATTTTGAAGCTTTTTAAAAGCCTATATGTTAAAGAGGCTTTTAAAAAGGTTTCAGGCCATGCTAGGCCAACTGTAGGTTCAGGCTTGAGCCTAAAAAAAAGCCTACATACAGGCCCAGGCTCAGGTTCAGGCTCAGGCTCAGGCTTTAGATTTTCATAGCAGGCCCAGGCCTAAATTTCTAAAGTTCGGCTCGACCTAGCCTATTTCCACCCCGAGCGTGGACTATGGTATGAGCTCTGTTTTAGTTTAATTTTTTCACAAACACTAGTTTCATTATAGTAATGTTGTAGTATCATTTTAATTACACTTTATGTATATGCTTTCCAGTTTCATTTTATACGCACAATAAAATATCATTTAATTTTAATTCCAATACATGTTCATTTGACAATATACGTATATGTATGAACTTTGCTATTTAGTTTCATTTTATACATGCAATAAGTTCATTATAACAACACTAAAATATCATTTTAATTCCACTACAGGTTCATTTGGTGATATACATATCTGTATGAGCTCTATTATTTAATATCATTTTATATACACAATAGGTTAGTTATAAAAACACTAAAGTATCATTTTAATTCTACTATAGCTTTATTTTACAATACATATATTAATCACTATGGCCTACATAGTTTTCTAGATTATGATGATACGTCATAAGTAATTAAATATCTACATTGTTAAATGATGTGTGGACCACGGTCCACCGTATAACAATCGGTGGTTTAAGGTAATGGGCCATGGTCTACAAATGGTAATTTTTCTGGCAATTTATTCGGTGGACCCGAGTCTAAAACGTCGTATATATACAAATGAAAGACCAACATAACCGTGCGACGTTGGTGCGACGTTCAGATTGAAGCCTCGGGTTGGATTTGCACGAGCAGTTTCCTCCATGATAACCAGGGTTATTAATAACCAGGGTCCCTTGGTCCACGGTATAACAACTAAATTTTTCTAGTACTAAGTAAGTAGATTATGATGATCCGCCATAAATATGTATATTATTAAATGTTGTGTGGACCATGGTCCACAGTATAACAACTAATTTTTTCTAGTACTAAGTATGAAGATTATGATGATCCGGGTCCACAGTATATCTTGCAAGGTGGACCTGGGTCCATGGTATAACAACATAGTTAGTACTAGAATAATTTAGTTGTTATACCATGGACATTGTTCAAACATACTAAACAGACTCTGAAAATGAGGAGATTACTATAATAAGATAAACCGACATTAAGACAAGCAACAAAGACAAATTAAACCAGGAAACTAAATGGGAGACGTTATACTAAATGACCAATTTTGAATCCATGAAATTAAAACACAAATGAAAGACAACATAAAGACCAACATAACCGTGCGACGTTAGTGCGACATTCAGATTGAAGCCTCGGGTTGGATTTGCACGAGCAGTTTCCTCCTCCTCCGCCTCCTTATCATCATCAGCAGCAGGTGTCACATTCAGATTGAAACGTCGAACATGAGATGCAACAGAAATCATCTGCACTAGGCGCAACGTTCAAGTTGAAGCCTCGAACCAGATTTGCAGCAGTGACATTCAGATCAAACTGTGCAGCACCCACATTTGCAAATGATGGAATAGAAACCATTTGCTCATTCGCAACACGATTTGCAGACATTAAATGTTTTTCTTTCTTTGCGTTCAATTTCGTGCAGCAATCATCAAACCGGCCAGGAATAAGCAGCCATTACATGCTCCAAGTTGGAAGGGTCAAAATTAGAGCCTAACAGAAAGGACACATCTTAGATGGTTACTATATTAGAAATAGTATACTTTTAATAGAGAATTTTACTAGTTTGCATCATTATCAAAGAGAGGAGTAACGCTTTTAAGTGAACTAGTACGTATTTGCCATGTGGAATGCACAGACTAAAGATTTGAAATATTAAAACTACGCTATGTTAAAAAAAACTATTAATGTTAATAAATTTAATATATAAAAATGAAATATGAGGTTTATTCATTTACAAGATTTTGTTATTTAATAATTATGTTGAATTCCTATGATAAAATTGTTAACATAAATATATTTACAATTAAAATGAGAATAGACATTAAATATTTTTCTTTCTCTGCCTTCAATTTTGTGCAGCAATCATCAAACCATGAATAATTAAGCAGCAATTACATGCTCAAGTTGGAAAGGTCAAAATTAGGGCCTAAAAGGAAAGACACATCTTGGCACTTCAAAATTTGTTTCAACTTGTCAACTGGATCTCCATTCAGAAGATCCAATCGGTGGTCATCGTTCAGAGCAACCGCGATGGCTGCATTATCATTGGAACGCCTCGCACGATATTCATTTATTATTGCATGAACACAAGAAGTGCCAAATGCATGCATATATCCCTTGGATGAGATGAGAAATATGGCTATAGTGGCACCCGTTGAAGCTGCATGATACGCATAAAAGGATTGGAATAATTGGTGGTGTAATTAGTGGAGAATCTAAAAGGAATGAATCATATGTAATTAGAGGATAATTGAAAAAATATTAGTATAAAAAAATTATGTATATTAGAATATATCATTACCTTGTATAGTTAGAGTAATTTTGGTAGCTTAATTATTATAGGCGCTAGTAATTAGTATAAATAGGTCCATTGTATATGAACATTGGGAACCACTCAAGAGAAATATATTGTTCTTATTTCTGTTCTTCTTAGTTATTCTTCTTGGAGCTCTCACACGCTCGAAGTGTGAAATTGGAGTTTGCCGTGTCTCGAATACTGTTAGGAGCCAAAAGTCTGCTCAAAAAGTTTCCTATCCGTTACGATCTTATCTAGGGTCGTATCAATCGGTGCTTTCATTGAGAGATACGTGAGAGTATCTCTTATCTTTTATTTTTATTTAGGGAAAATGACATCTTTAGTCCCTGAGTTATAGGGGTAGTGTAGACTCAGTCCCTGAGTTATGGATGTATGCGAGTTTAGTCCCTCAGTTATTCGCGAAGTGGCGAGTTTAGTCCCTGGCCATTAAATTTGATGAAAAAAATAAAAAATAATCAAAATTTGAGGGATAAAATAGGAATTTCACATTTTATTCTTCTTCTTATATCAAAATCACTTTTACAATATTATTTTTTACTTCTTATCCTAATTATTTTCAAAATTCTTCAATTTTAAAAGCATTTTAATAACTTTCAAATGACTTGTTAGGAACCTGACTCTCGTATAACACACTTAAAACTTAGCACAAATAAAGAAATGCATTATCATTGTATTTAGGTGTATGAAATACACTATGCTAACAAGTTTTTATTTTTTTTACTAAGCAACAAATGTAATAAAATTAAAACTTTTGAGATAGAAGAGTTTTAATCTCAAAAGAAGTGAAAAATAATATTGTAAAAGTAGTTTTGGTATAAGAAGAATAATAAAATGTGAATTTCCTATTTTACCCCTCAAATTTTGATTATTTTTTAATTTTTTCGTCAAATTTGATGCTCAGGGACTAAACTCGCCACTTCGCGAATAACTGAGCGACTAAACTCGCATACAACCATAACTTAGGGACTGAGTCTACACTACCCCTATAACTCAGGGACTAAAGATGTCATTTTCCCTTTTATTTTTTTTTTCTGCATCCTTAGAAAATCCCAAACAAAAAAAACATCCAAGAAACCCACAAATATTTTAATTTTTTTCATTGTTTTTATCCCTTTTTAGTCCTTCGCATATCAGCCCAAAAAGAAAAAAAATACAAAAAAAACGATTCAAAAAAAAAATCAAAATCAATTTTTTATTTTTGTTTAAAGTTTCATTGATCTATATTTTCTATGACTAAACAATAGTTATACCATGGGCATTCAGTATATAAATTATGAACATTGAATATATAAATTGTGAATATTCAGTATGTAAATTATATATTTTAGACTCAAATTCACAAAATAATTTTGCCTATAACAATCGGTGGTTTAAGGTAATGGGCCATGGTCTATAAATGGTAATTTTTTTCGTCTCCCAAAAATGGTAATTTTTTTTAAGTACTAAGTACGTGGGCCAAGAGTCAATGGGCGTAAATTTTGGTAATGATGATAAGAGTAATATAGTTTATTAAGTAATTGAAAAATTCATTAATTTTTAGAAGAATAAAAAAATAGAGTTTTCTATTTAAAATAAAATATATTTTATATTAAAATTTTTAAAATCATTGTTCATAAATTTAAGAAACATTTAGAAACACTTCCGTTAATATTATTTTATAAACTTTTCTAAAAACTTGTATAACTTTATTCATACAGTACAATTTTCTCATTTGCATTTTTATATTTGAAGTTTACAATTGAATTTTAAAGAATTTAGTCAACAAACCTTGTGGTTGAATACAACCTTATGGCCATGTTCGGTAACATAGTTAGCTTATCAATCAATTTTCGCTTATTAGATCACTATTAGTTGTTTGACTTAGTTAAATAATCAATATGAGTATTTGGTTGTATTGTTGCCATTTTGGGTTGTGAAATTCTTATGTATTCAAGTGTTGTTATGAAGATTATGAGAGGTAGGTATGGTTAGGCTTCGTATTATTGTTGCAGGTTTTCATATAACGGTATGGCCGGGTCATGTCCTAGAAGTGGGGCGTGACAACACTAGTGGTGTAAACCACACCTACCGCACGAGAAGGTGCGACTGCACTTGAACTCTACTCACTTTCTCACTTACTCTCTCTCTCTCTCTCTCTCTATATATATATATATATATATATATATATATATATATATATATATATATATATATATATATATATATATATATATAGACACACACACTGATTACCTCACTTCAATAGTAATAATACGTTCATTAAATAATAAGTGATTTATAAATATTGCTTATATGTTATTTAGTTTCATTTTATACATATATCATTTTATACGTATATGTATGAACTTTGCTATTTAGTTTCATTTTATACATGCAATAAGTTCATTATAACAACACTAAAATATCATTTTAATTCCACTACAGGTTCATTTGGCGATACATATCTGTATGAGCTCTATTATTCAATTTCATTTTATATACACAATAGGTTAGTTATAAAAACACTAAAGTATCATTTTAATTCTACTATAACTTTATTTGACAATACACATATTAATCACCATAGCCTACATAGTTTTCTAGATTATGATGATACGTCATAAGTAATTAAATATGTATATTGTTAAATGATGTGTGGACCATGGTCCACCGTATAACAATCGGTGGTTTAAGGTAATGGGTCATGGTCTACAAATGGTAATTTTTCTGGCAATTTATTCGGTGGACCCGAGTCTAAAACGTCGTATATATACAAATGAAAGACAACATAAAGACCAACATAACCGTGCGACGTTGGTGCGACGTTCAGATTGAAGCCTCGGGTTGGATTTGCACGAGCAGTTTCCTCTATGATAACCAGGGTCATTAATAACCAGGGTCCCTTGGTCCATGATATAACAACTAAATTTTTCTAGTACTAAGTAAGTAGATTATGATGATACGCCATAAATATGTATATTATTAAATGTTGTGTGGACCATGGTCCACAGTATAACAACTAATTTTCTCTAGTACTAAATATGTAGATTATGATGATCCGGGTCCACAATATATCTTTCAAGGCGGACCTGGGTCCATGGTATAACAACATAGTTAGTACTAGAATAATTTAGTTGTTATACCATGGACATTGTTCAAACATATTGAACAGACTCTGAAAATGAGGAGATTACTATAACATAAACCGACATTAAGACAAGCAACAAACACAAATTAAACCAGGAAACTAAATGGGAGACGTTATACTAAATGACCAATTTTGAATCCATGAAATTAAAACACAAATGAAAGACAACATAAAGACCAAAATAACCATGCGACGTTGGTGCGACGTTCAGATTGAAGCCTCGGGTTGGATTTGCACGAGCAGTTTCCTCCTCCTCCGCCTCCTTATCATCATCAGCAGCCGGTGTCACATTCAGATTGAAACGTCGAACATGAGATGCAACAGAAATCATATGCACTAGGCGCAACGTTCAAGTTGAAGCCTCGAACCAGATTTGTAGCAGTGACATTCAGATCAAACTGTGCAGCACCCACATTTGCAAATGATGGAATAGAAACCATTTGCTCATTCGCAACACGATTTGCAGAGATTAAATGTTTTTCTTTCTTTGCCTTCAATTTCGTGCAGCAATCATCAAACCAGGAATAAGCAGCCATTACATGCTCCAAGTTGGAAGTGTCAAAATTAGAGCCTAACAGAAAGGACACATCTTAGATGGTTTCTATTTTAGAATTAGTATTCTTTTACTAGACAATTTTACTAGTTTGCATCAATATCAAAGAGAGGAGTAACGCTTTTAAGTGAACTAGTATTTGCCACGTGGAATGCACGGAATAAAGATTTGAAATATTAAAACTATGCTATGTTAAAAAAAAAAAAAACTATTAATGTTAATAAATTTAATATATAAAAATGAAATATGAGGTTTATTCATTTACAAAATTTTGTTATTGAATAATTATGTTGAATTCCTATGATAAAATTGTTAACATAAATATATTTACAATTAAAATGAGAATAGACATTAAATGTTTTTCTTTCTTTGCCTTCAATTTTGTGCAGCAATCATCAAACCAGGAATAAGCAGCAATTGCATGCTCCAAGTTGGAAAGGTCAAAATTAGGGCCTAACAGGAAAGACACATCTTGGCACTCCAAAATTTGTTTCAACTTGTCAACTGGATCTCCATTCAGAAGATCCAATCGGTGGCCATCGTTCTGAGCGACCGCGATGGCTACATTATCATTGGAACGCCTAGCACGATATTCATTTATTATTGCATGAACACAAGAAGTGCCAAAAGCATGCATATATCCCTTGGACGTAATGAGAAATATGGCTATAGTGGCACCAGTTGAAGCTGCAGCCCTTTTGGCCTTTTCAAAGAGGGTTCTTTTCCTCTTTGAGAAGGTTACGGACCGAGCATTTTCATTTCTATCTTTTGCCTACCCTTATGTTTCCTCTTTGGCTCCCTCTTAATATCAAGGAAAAACTCAAAACAACAAAGGAAAAATTCTCTCTGATTGGAAAGGAGAACTATCACAATGTTAGAGGAGCATTTGTGGTCGAATTGAAAGTCGAGGACTAAAAGGAGTACTAGCCCAATAGTCAGAGGATCATTTTTGGTATTAACTCTAATTTTTTTTATTATTTTTAAATTTAATTTTTTGTGTTTAATAATACTTTTAATGTAGTTTCTAAATGTATGAATTTTATATATATTTTTTGAAATCAAAATTTTATATATTAATGCTAAACTTAATATTATGAAAAATTAGATTAAAAATAATTTCAGTCAGGACTCTTTAAACGAACCAGACAACCAAAATGGGATGGAGATAGTAATAATTAAAAATGTACCCCGAGGCAAATCATGAGAGTTCATTTGTCAAAAGCTTATGTATGTACACTTTGGTTGACATTGTTGGCCTAAACAAACATTGATTCATGGGAAAATTGTAATTTATGCTCCACTATAATATGTCAATTATCAATGTCACTCCTGAATTATTAGTGATGTAAATGTTGCCCCTCAATTTTCAAAATGTTACATATATTGCATGCCCCTCTCGTACCGTACGGGACGGAGGGGCAATATATGTACCATTTTGAAAATTGAGGGGCAATATTTAAACTACGGGAGGGCAATATATGTACCGTTTTGAAAATTGAGGGGCAACATTTACACCACTAATAATTCAGGGGTGACATTGATAATTGGCATATTATGGAGAGGCATAAATTACAATTTTCCCTTGATTCATTTAGGCTTTTTGATTTGTCTTTATCATTGAATATAACTCCAATTGGTTTTGTTCTTCTATTCAGAAAATATGAGTTATATATAGTGTATAAATTTGTGGAGAATGTAGTTGAAACACTATGAAATTTAAATGGTTTGGCATGCATAACAAAAGCAGTGAATTGAATTACTCCATTGTTCAAACATAGTGAACACTCTGAAAATGACGAGATTACAATAAGATAAATCGACATAAAGACAAAGCAACAAAAACAAATTAAAGCAGGAAACTAAATGGGAAACCTTACACTAAATGACCAATTTGGAAACCATGAAAAACACAAATGAAAGACAACATAAAGACCAACATAACCAACAATTTTGCTGCAACCTAACAACAGCAATTAAATAGAAGGGGTACGAATCATCTCCTCATCATCATCAGGTGCGACGTTCAGATTAAAGCCTCGGGTTCGATTTGCACAACCTGTTTCCTCCTTCTCCTCCTCCGCCTCTTCATCAGCACCCTGTGTCACATTCAAATTGAAACGTCGAACATGAGATGCAGCAGAATATTAATATTACTATGAATATTACTATTTTATGTGTATACACATTAAAATTAATTATTATTATTATAAAATAATAATTAAAAATGTACCCCGAACCAGATTTGTAGAAACCAGAACCTGATTCGGGCTAGCTGCAGCAACATTAAGATCAAACCATTTGCTCATTCGCAGCACGATTTGCAGAGATTTGTTTTTCTTTCTTTTGCCTTCAATTTCGTGTAGCAATCATCAAACCAGGAATAAGCAGCCATTACATGCTCCTTGGAAGGGTCAAAATTAGGGCCTAAGAGAAAGGACACATCTTAGATGGTTACTATATTAGAAATAGTATTCTTTTACTAGAGAATTTACTAGTTTGCATCCTTATCAAAGAGAGGAGTAACGCTTTTAAGTGAACTAGTATTTGCCACGTGGAATGCACGGACTAAAGAATTGAAAAATTAAAACTATGCTATGTTAAAAAAAAAAAAGAACTATTAATGTTAATAAATTTCATATATAAAAATGAAATATGAGGTTTATTCATTTACAAAATTTTGTTATTTAATAATTATGTTGAATTCCTATGATAAAATTATTAACATAAATATATTTACAATTAAAATGAGAATAGACATTAAATATTTTTCTTTCTCTGCCTTCAATTTTGTGCAGCAATCATCAAACCAGGAATAATTAAGCAGCAATTACATGCTCAAGTTGGAAAGGTCAAAATTAGGGCCTAACAGGAAAGACACATCTTGGCACTCCAAAATTTGTTTCAACTTGTCAACTGGATCTCCATTCAGAAGATCCAATCGGTGGTCATCGTTCTAAGCAACCGCGATGGCTGCATTATCATTGGAACGCCTCGCACGATATTCATTTATTATTGCATGAACACAAGAAGTGCCAAATGCATTTATTCTCCAAGGAAGGTTGTAATACCACGATGTCTCTACACTTTTTAAAGTTGATGTATTTGTTTTAGTGCTTTTTTGGATTGTTTAGATTTTCTTCATCTTTAAATGCAAATTCTTTCATAAAAAATCATGTATTGTATCTGTATTAATGATTAAAAGATTCAAATCAATTTTTTTATGTCTTGAAAGATTAGCAATTTTACATTTCATGGTTGTGTACAGCTGACAATGTGTACTGCATAAAAAATTCCTGGTAATCACTCATTTCTTTTCTTTAAGACATGCAGTATCTCTTTCATGTTAGAGTTTCTATCATAAAACATTGGTGAAAGTAGAAAGAATACAAAGGTTGTGATTTTCCTTAAAAAATGTATTGTTACAGTCTTTTACCTCTGATGACACTAGAAGGAATTGATCTAGAGGTGTTGGTTGGTATGTTTTTTTTCTTAAAAAACAAACCCACAAAAATAGTGGCATTTTTTTTGAAAAATAGTGGCATTTAGTTCAATCCATGATTTTTTTTAAGAAGGAAGTGCAGTCATATGTACTTGCAATGCACACAAAGCAAGAAAGTAATGGTAGAATGCCTTTGGGTTCTAGATTGAAGAAACAACTTCTGCAACATGTCAATGTAAGGAAAAAGCAGATGAACTTCTTGAAAAGAAACAGAAAATGGCCAATTTAATTTTATTTGGAGTGTAGAAATCACTGAGTATGAATACAAAATGATAAAGGTGTATACCACTGTAAAACTAGAGGAGGTTATTGATTCAGCATATGACAAAAACTGGAAAATTATAAATCTGTTTTTTTTTTTTAAATTTTATTTGTGATGATGATATTCATGCTAGACAATGGTTGCAACTTCAAATGAAGATAGGCCCTATTTGCATGAAATATTTAGTATTTGCATGAAATATTTAGTATTTGCAATGGACTTCAAGAATAAGTCAACCCAGACTTAAAATTTTAGTTTGTGATAAATCAAAACAAAATTGTAATTCTACTACTAATGTAGTTTACAAAAAGGTTTTTAATAATTTGTAATTTCTGTAATTGACGATATTATATTCTCTTCTTTTTTTTAAACAATAATTCATTTTATCTTTACTTATTCTATTCTTTTATTTCACCATACTGCATTTTACTTTATCTAATATCAGTCTGTGAATCGCACGGGTCAACTTAGTGAAATATATATTATATTTTTAATATTCAAAATATTATTTTTATAAATGTGCATAACAATTTGTTACTTTAGAGAGTTACATTTCTGAGTATCGGGATAAGAACTTATCAACAAGAAAAGAAGGAGTTAGGTGCACTACCACAGAGCGAAATATGTTGTGTACTTCAACCAATGGTCCGTACTCAAAATAGTGTTTTGACTAATGGTATATATATTTGATCTATTTCATTTGAGACAATAATTATATAAAATTTATACTTTATGTACGCATGGTGACTTATTCAAGTTTTGTAAAAAAATATTTTCTATTCACGTTAATAATTTTTTATAATAACTAATTTTAGTCCATATATAAAATGCTCTTTCATTTTCTTTTTGTTGGTAAACTTTGTCGAATGTTGGATTGATCATAAGAAAATCAGTTTTTGTCCATGGTCAATTATATTGGCTGCACCAAGAATAAGTAAATCAGACGGTCTCAAGATTTTAATTTGCGATGATTCACAAATTAGTTGTACTTCTACTACTAAAGTAGTTTACAAAGAGATTTTTAATAATTTGTAATTTGTGCTTTCAATAATAATATTTTTTTTTCTCAAAGAAAAAACAATTCGTCAATTCTTATTCTCTTTTTACACCAACACTTCATTTTAATTTATATAATATTAGTCAGTGCATCGCACGGGGCAATAGCTAGTTGGGTTAATGTTCACAAATTTAAAATTTTATATTCACAATTTTAAATTTTAATATACAAAATTACATTACTTAATATTCACAATTTTTGAATTCTGTATTCACAATTTTGTTATATAGATTCAAAAATTGTGTTATAGTGTTGAACATAGAGTTTTGATATTATTGAACATAAAGTTATAAAATTGTGAACATAGAGTTATAAAATTGTAAATATAGTTATGAAATCGTGAACGTAGAGCTATGAAATTGTGAACATGAAATTATGAAATTGTGATCATGAAGTTATAAAACTGTGAACATTGAGTTATGACATTGTGAACACGGAGTTATGAAATTATAAACATAGAGTTATGAAATTGTGAACGTAGACCTGGGTCCACCTTGCAAGATGGACTCGGGTCCATGGCATAACATCTGAGCTGCGCGGCGGGACAATCACAATTAAGAAGAAAATATTGAGAAAAAAAATACAAGTACAATTAAAAGAACAATTATATGTGCATTCAAATCAGAATGCTCAACAATGTGATTTGTTTTTATATAGGAATAATGGGCTTACACAAAGAAATAAAAAGAATTTTTAACAAATATATTTTTAAGAAAGCAATCTAAGCTGCTTAACCGCCATAAGAGTTACCAAATTTTGAAATAGGCAAGATTCTCCGAATTCCGTTCAAGATACCAAATTTTGCATAGGGGGCCTTTTAGAGCGCACCCGGTCGAGCATCACCTCCTGACTGGCTTCATGTACTGGACCACACGAGTCATACAACCTGGACCACATATTCCGTGCAGCGCACGAGTGAAAATACTAGTAAAGAATAATGGAAGGAATCGGAAAAAATACTCTTCTGTCCATAATACAATTCTACTAATTATTTTTATTATTTTACAAAAGTTCCAAATAATAATATTGATTAAAATTACACTATAAATACATTTATAACCATAATACAATTGTGCATGAAGCATGCATCCTTATTTCTTCAAATTATATTTGTGAAATTGCAATAATTTAGAAAAAAATTACAGTATAAATACTTTATTATTCGTAATACAATTTTAATTATTATTTTACAAAACCTTTGAAAGTGCATATGTTTAAAGTTTAAGATACGTATGTTTAAAGCTTAAGGTGCGTCACTTCCTAGTTTAAGATTCATTAATTTAACTCTTAAGGTGCGTATGTTTAAATTTTTAGGTGCATTTGATCATTTGCATGCATGTTGTGGGGAATCACATTTCTGTTTTCCTTCAGTTTGAACTGTTAATGTAAATTAGATCAATAGCTCATACCTCACCTCACCTTATTTTTCACTTGAGAGAGCCTTTGCACGTGAACTATATATATTGAAGCTAGCGACATGCAAGGCCATCCCACATGTATGACAAATTATTATGTGAACCCATGTCTACCTTACAATATAGAATCAATTCTAAAATACACAATTTACATACTGAATGTTTACAGTTTATATATTGAATGTTCACAACTGAATGTTTACAATTTACATATTGAATGTTCACAATTTAAATTATGAACATTCAATATGTAAATTAACACGAGTCCACTTTGCAAGGTGAATATGGGTCCATGGTATAACTCTTGCACTTATATGGGGTGGGTTTAGGCTAAAGAAATTTGGCCCATGCACTTTGCAAGTTTGCCTGCATTGAGCTAGTTCATTTTACTGGTTGTAAGGTGCATCCGCGTCCATGTCAACAATTTTATAATTCTATGTTCACAATTACAAAATTCTATATTCACATTTTTATAGCTCTATATTTAATAGTATAATACACTTTTTGAATTTATATAACAAAATTGTGAATATTAAGTAATGTAGTTTTGTATATTTAGATTTAAAATTATGAATATAGAATTCCAAAATTGTGAACATAGAGTTTCAAAATTGTAAACATAGACTCAGGTCCCGCTTAATCAATTTTGTGCTTAAAAGGGCAGAAAGCATGTCAAACATGAATTTTTATTTATTTTTTGAGCAATTCCTTGCATTGATATATTGCATTATGCAGTGACCTATAATTAGAATGACCATAATTCGGTTCTAATTGGATACTATATAAACCAAATTGAAACCAGACTTGTATGTATGGTTAGTTCCAATTCCTCAGTGGAACATGAGCCATTGATCCTAGTTAGTTCATATAGGGTTGTTAACGAATTGAACACGAACAAATAGTGATTGTTTGTGTTTAATTATTAAGATTTTAAAACTTTTTATATTCGTGTTTATTTATTAAGATTTTTAAAAATTATGTCCGTGTTCATTTATTAAGTATTTGTTGAAGTTAACAAACATGTCCATGAATGTGTTCATTTCACGGTTACGAAGGCTAAACAAACACATCCATTTTCATAATCATAATTTGTTTGTGAACAATAAATAGCCTATAGTACTCAAAAAAAAAAAATAAATAGCCTATATTGTTGTCAAAAATAAATAGTCTATGGGAAGTCATGTGATCAAGCATCAGTGGAGGCGGTATTGATTATTTGTACTTCAACAAGTTGAGAAAGTATAGATAAACAGATACTACAACTCTACAAGTCTACAGTGTAATAGAATCAGTTGTATTAAAAAAAAAAACTACAAATAGAAAAAGTGTCATTTGATCAAGTTAGAGACTTTGAAATCGGGTATTGGGCTAAAAAATCAATATATGGGCTAGGCCCATTGGGCTGTAACAAGCCATCCATTCTATTTCACGAATCCAAAATTACAGAGACGGGTATAAATACGGGAGGAGAAAAACAGAAGACGAACTTGCTTGGTGAAAACGAAAAAGCTCTGACGATTTGTGTGTGTATTATATTGGAGCTCAGGAGCTTCAACTGCCATTGCATCGCTGAGTTCATACACTGATACACTTGCTGAACTTTTAAGACTCTGAAGATGACGTTAGATCCTAACGACGCCGGCGATAAAATGCCGGCCAGGGAGGAGGCTTCTGTCAAAGTTCCGGCCAAGTATCACAAGAAGAAGGATAAGAAAGATGAATATCTCGTGAGTTGAAAAAAAAATGAATGCTCATCTAAAATGAAAAAAACGTTTGAAAATTTTCTGCCAAACTGCAACTGGTGAACTGTGCGCAGCTTAAAATGAATGAAAAATGCAGTTTCGCTATAATTTGAATTATGAAGCGGTATGCTTGTTTAACTATTCAACAAACGAGAAAACTGGAATTATCATGTGCTTGTTTGGTTGTACTTGCCCGTACAACTTGCATCAATGCCAGTTAATTTAGTTTGAAAGCATTTTTGGCATCCTCAATGTGATTTTGAGCTTATTTGTTTATAGTCGGAGGAAGATTTTGAATTGAAGCAGCAACTGGAATTATATGTCGAGCATGTGCAGGACGCGGACCTATCATTGCAGACTCGCGCCCTTGAGAGCATAAGGTATGTTATCTCAAATATTTTTATAAACTTGAATCTATCTAAAAGGATGATTTCGAATTGTTGTGGCTGAGATTTGAAGGATGCTTGTACCTCTGGTTTATAAAGTGTTGTAATTTTATATTTACTTTAAGACATGGCTGAGCAAGTGTATTTAGTTTAGTTACTGTAATGGGCTAATGAAATATGTGCATTTATATGAATATTAACTTCTAGTCGGGGTTGTATAAGAGGCTTTGCTGTATTTTTATAGTAGCTGTTTGGTTTTCAACTAAAGTTTATGGTGCCTTTGTTTCTTTGCACTCAATTTTGACTTCAGATACTTACAAACATATTTTAGTGAAATACTCCGAAATTGAAAACTGTTTTTTGGTGGTTCCAAATAGATCAATAATTAAACAACACATTTAATAGTTGGATCAGTAATTCTTCTAATTTAGCTTTTAGGATTAGATAGTCACACTCCTAGTTTAGCTAGTGAATATGACTGATCACGTGGTAAACTTATTATTCTCTCTCTCTCTCTCTCTATCTCTCTCTATTTTTGAATAATTGTAGGCAGGAAATTCAGACGGCAACAAGGTCTATGGCATCTGTTCCAAAGCCAGTAAAGTTTTTGCGTCCTCATTATGGAACACTGAAGTCACATTATGAGAAAATGTCTGATTCTGATGCAAAGGTGATAAACACTTTGTAAATTTCAACTTTTATGACTTCATGGTTTATAAACTTCATAGTTTGAAATTCACATTTCCCCCCTTGTTTGTAGGAATTAATGGCTGACATACTTTCGGTGTTGGCGATGACAATGTCTGCTGAAGGAGAAAGGGTATGTTTGTATTTTGAGGTTTCTTTTATTATTGTTGTTCGTCATGCATCGATTTATATTGTTGCATCCCTTTCTGACAACTGCTTTCTTTTCCATGTGATGTTTTGATGCTGAAGTTTTGTTTTGTGCCGAAAATTGAATGCTTGTAAGCTGGAGTTACTGTTGATTATCATTGTGTTTTATTTGTGCAGGAGAGTTTGAAGTACAGACTACTTGGATCTTATGGTGACATTGGACCTTGGGGCCATGAGTATGTAAGGTGAGTTTGTCCTCTTCATGTCTCTAAACATTGAATATGCTAAAGCACCTGTTTTGAGATCTTAAACCATATTACTTATCCACAAAAGAAAAACTCTAGGCCTTAGAACTTGATGAAGAGAAGATTTTATTTGATATATCATATATGTGTTGAGAAAAAAAATTTATTTATAAAATGCTGAGTCATGAATTCATAAAGTTTTTTCCTTCTACAAATAACTGATGTATTTGCTCTGCTTCTACTGGTTTTAGTAATCTATCTTTTTGTTGTACATTATCAATAGAAGGCTAATATTTTCATGGGATTATATGAAACATTTATGCTACTGATTATGCGTGAATATTTTTGCTGTTACATGGCACGGGACGCATTACATGCTTGAGTTACTTTGCATGAAACAACTTTCTATTATTTATTTATCTATGGATGCAACACCATTACACTCTAGAGTAATCAAAATTTTGAATACAAAATAGATGTCCAACTCTTGTTACTTTGTTAGGATTATCTTGAGGTCTATTCCTACTTCAAAATTGTTGTGACAAATGCTAATTACTTCTGCAGGAATTTGGCTGTAGAGCTTGCCCAAGAATATTTGCAGGTTGATATTTCATTTTTCAGAAGTTCACTCTTGTTGTGTTAGTAACACATTTGTTGTATTATCTGTAGGATATTTCCAAATAGGACCATATGAATTGCACATATTAACTTAAAAAAGATTATCTGAAGTCCCAACTCTGACTAATGTTTACGTAGATTAGAGATTCAAAACTTTACACTGTCTTTTATTCCTAGTGCCATAGAGACGGTGTTAACAAAACATTTTTGTCTGTTGGACTAAGTACCCATTTTCGCAAAAGTACCATACTTTACTAGTTTCCTGGTAGCAATATTCTTGTCATTGACCCACTTAATGGGCAAATCTGCTTCACGCACATCTTGAAATGCCATTTAAAAAAAAATAATAATAATTGTCCATTTCTCTCTTGCTGTATGACACTATTCAGATTGAAGTGGATACCCCAATTAATGATCTCATGTACCTCAAGCGGCAAATTGTTGCATTCCACATGAAGGTAAAACTTACCAACAATCACCATGCTGTTATAGAAGTTGTTGTTCATAGTGTATTTGGTATATTTGGTAGAAGACTAAGGAGGTATCTATCCTTATACATTCATCAGAAGTGAACAGTATAGTTTTCTTTCTGTACTGCAGCATAATGCGGAACCTGAAGCAGTTGATCTTTTAATAGAGGTACTTCAGAACTTTTGCTGCATCCATCTTCTTTATTATTTCATAACACTTTTAAAACTTTGACATACCAATGTTATTTGACTGTTTACTTCTTGCTTATGTCATTATGTGATGCTTATTTTGTGCGGCTATTAATCCTTCCTCCTTCCTTTTAGGGTATGATCATGCTTTGGGATGTTGAAATTGGGCTCGCACAAATTGATAAGTATTTCCATAGTACTGACACACATGTAGTTGCGGGTGCTCTATTGGCAGTGGGAATTGTTAATTGTAATGTCAAGAATAAACGTGATCCTGTGAGTTCTTAACGTTTTTGTCTGTTACATGATGCCTACTTTGACTCTGACTCTTCATTTATCTTGGGATCTAATGTTTTCTATCATAGGCATTAGCTATTCTTACAGAGTATGTAGTTAAAGAAGAGCCTTGTATTAGAGTTGGTGCCATAATTGGTTTGGGACTGGCTTATGCAGGTTCTCAACGTTACCAGGTGTGAGTTTGTGCTTTTTTCATTATTTGAGTCAACATTAGCAATTAGCATAATGATTCTTGCGCTCCCAAGGAATTCATTGTTGCCTCTAGAAAGTTATATGCTAGGGGAAATCAAATTTTTTTAAGAATATGTTATATGTTTGGTTCTATCTATATCTTTCTCCATATGATTTAGCGACTTCATTGTTTTTTAGGTTTTTGAACAACTTCGTCCAATACTTGAAGAAGATACAAATGCATCACTTGATGTGATTGCATTTACTGTAATCACATTGGGGTTGGTATTTGTGGGGTCATGCAAAGAAGATATTGCCCGGGCTATTAGATTTTCCTTGAAGAATAGAAGTGAGTCAGAATTAGGAGAGCCACTTGCCCGTCTCTTACCTCTTGGTCTTGGTCTTCTTTACCTAGGGAAGCAGGTAAGTAGAATGACTATCTCTGTAGTGTCTTTCACTGTAACTGAAGAATACCTTTGATTTAACTATTGTCCATTTACATCTCCAGCTCACATTATGCTGTGTTCAAATATCTTTTGAACTAATAAGTAATAAGTTTGTTTGTTCTTGAGCACTTGATGGTTTCTCCGTTGTAACTTCTAAATGTTCCTTGGTCCCCTTATCATATTAACAGGATATAGTGGGTGACGTAGCTGCTGAGGTTTCAAGGACATTCAGTGAGAAGATCAAAAGACACTGTGATATGACCCTGCTTTCTTGTGCCTATGCTGGAACAGGGAATATAAACAGGGTACTAGTTTAACCAAATGAGTCACTTAAAAGTATTTCTTGATAATCCACATAGTTGCTAAATGGCCTTTTTCACAGTTCCGAGACTTCGCTGGTGAATGCGCTGAGGATCTGGAGAAGGGTGAAACCTACCCGGGACCAGCAGTGCTTGGAATTGCTATGGTGGAAATGACTAAAGAGCTGGAGGTTGAAAGGGCTCTACGAGCACTGAAACATTTTCCGGAGTATGGTCAGCGGAATATTAGAAGGGCTGTTCCTTTGGCTATGGGCCTCCTTCGTATATCAAATCCAAAGGCGAGTTTTGCAACATCTCAGATTTGTTGAGCCTTGCCTGTGTGTGGCTATCCCCCTCTCTCTCCATATGTTTCCTATGCCTATATAGTACTAGTAATTCTTTTCTTGTTATCTTCTTCATCTTTTTTGGTTGTGACTCCATATGGTTTCTATGCCTATATAGTACTAGTAATTCTTTTCTTGTTATCTTCTTCATCTTTATGTTGTGCCTCCACATAATATTTGTATCCCCTGTTGATGTGCCTTTTTATACTTGCTGCTGCAACAGGTCAATGTCACAAACACATTAAGCAGACTTATTCATGATTCTGACACGGAAGTAGCTATGGTATTGTGATATAAAGAGAGCGTTAGTCAAAGTAGTGTGTATTTTAATGCCAGATATTAAATATTAAATTCTCTTATGTACGAAAGATTTTCTGAATTCCGCAGGCTGCCATTATCTCCTTGGGGTTGATAGGTGCAGGAACTAACAATGCAAGAATAGTTGGGATGCTTCACGATTTGTCAAGTTACTATTACAAGGAATCAGACCTTCTCTTCTGTGTAAGAATGTTATTTGACTTCCTTTGGACAGTATTGTTATTCTTTTCTTTAAAATGAGATGTGTCTAATTAATTGTATTCTTCATGCTCATGTAGGTTCGGATTGCTCAAGGTCTAGTCAATTTAGGAAAAGGGCTGTTAACTCTCTCACCTTATCATTCTGAGAGGTTTTTATTCTCTCAGTAAGTGCTCTCTTCTCCTGCAAACATAAATATTGCCCGGCTATCTTAAGGGTTTTTTTACTCTTTTAAAAAAATAAATGATACATTATTTTGTTTGGATCCCAGTATTCTTTACCATTTACAATGTACTTCTGTGTTACTCTTATGTTTAGCTGCGGCTTCCTTTTATTATTATTATTATTATTATTATTATTATTATTATTATTATTACTAATTAATTAATTAATTTGTCTGTTTTCAAAAAAAAAAAAATTAATTAATTTGTTTCATTTGTGGCACGGGTAGGAGTTACTCCATGCTTGGACTTTTTCTGAATTTTGTTTAAAACTGAAAAAAAGCATACTTCAGTTGCATAACTTTTTTACCCCTGTTTGCAACCTCACTGCATTCTTTAAACCATCTCAAGTCCAATCTGCTCTCACATCTTCCATCTCCAGGACTGCTTTGGCTGGACTTCTAGTTACACTGCATGCTTGTCTTGATATGAAAGCTCTCATATTGGGGGAATACCATTATTTGTTGTATTTCCTTAGTTTGGCAATGATGGTATGCTCTCTTGCAAATTAGTTCTCCAATTCACTTCCAAAGTGGTATACTAGCTTTTTAAAATATTTATTTGCTTTTGCTTTGCAGCCAAGGATGCTAATGACAGTGGACGAGAATTTGAAACCTTTGTCAGTACCAGTCCGTGTGGGCCAAGCAGTCCACGTTGCTTATCAACCAGGTCGACCTAAGGCAATCATTGGATTCCGGACCTACTCAACACCTGTTCTCCTTTCTGCTGGTGATAAAGCTGAACTGGCTACTGACAAGTATAGTCTCACCCATTTTATTTTGCATTATTCCAGTGACATTTTTGTACAATTATGTGCAACCAAGATTTTTTTCGATACTTATTTTCTGCTAACACCACCTTTTTTTTTTCATTCAGATATATTCCACTTTCACCCTTTCTTGAAGGATTTGTCATATTGAAGGAAAACCCAGAATACAAAGACGATCATTAGTCTCTACAACGGGGATACATTCATTCCAGGTCTTCTCTACTTGAAAGACTACATAGTTTTCATTCTTTTGTCAGAGGTGTAGGTGATTAAGGTTTCGCCTACCTTAGGTTCTTGCTTCGATATATCCCTTTCTGCTAACCATTGATTCTTCTACGTTTTCCATATGAAAAGCCGCATCCTAAATTTTCCGCGTGATCTGTCTTACATATTGTGATGATTCTTTAGTTCAAAATACAGCATGGGGTTTCTGCCAACTCGTCTTCCATTTCATTGTAAATAGAATTCATAGCGAAAACTTCTCTCTACCTTTTACAACTCGTCTTCCATTTCATTGTAAATAGAATTCATAGCGAAAACTTCTCTTTACCTTTTACAAACAAGCTATCAGTTTGTGGCTATGCATGATTTCATTTCATTCGTATGTTTATCCCTTTTTCATCTCACTTTAAGGTTTATTTCAGCATTCCTAAATAATGCTAGAACGACAGAGGTAATTCTCCTAAAAAATCACAGTAATAATTGATTATGGAAACGAGAAGCATAAAAATAAAGACAGATAAATTTATGATTCTGACAACAATAATCATAAGACATATTGTTTGAAAAATATGATACACACATTGAACCAACGTGATAAAAAAACTATCTACTCTTGTAAGATATATGAGGAGAAGCTAAATAAAAACAGCTCCTGTAAGCCCAACAACATCCAGTTAGTTGTTGGTAGCTCTCTGAATTGCAATCTATCTTGAACCGTGGCAGCTTCAACATTCTTAGTTGAAGAAGAGCGTATGTTCAGGTTCTCTTTTGCAGGATCAAAGAACTTATTGACCCTTTTCATGTCTAGACCGAATCCCCCACAAGTCTGCATGATTCTTCCCAGTTCATTAGTTAACTTCATGCCTTCATTGAGGCTAGATTGTAACCTTTCAGCAACAGATCTCCATATTTGCAATTCAGATTCAATTACTTTTCCCTCGTAAAACTTTCAGCTAGTTCTTCATCTGCTCTATCCAAGGTATCTTTTGTTTCTTTCAATTCACTACTCTTTGTTTTCAGCACCTGCTCCTTCAGATGCACTTGATATGTTGATGCTTCTTTGAGCATTTCCTTAAGTAGTACATCTTCCTCTATCTGCAATGGAAGTTGTTGTTCTTCAATCAAATTCAAGGATTCGACCCTAGATAATAACATTGCCACCTTTTCGCGTTCATCTTCAACATCCTTTTCTGCTTTAACAAGATCACTGTTCTTCTGATCTAATTGTATGTTTTGTTATAGAAATGTTCTGCTCCTCTTTGTTTGTCAAATCTGTGGCAGTGTAGGTATTAGCGCCAAGCTTCTGATGGACCTCAGCAAGGTGTGATCTCAAGACCAATAACACCAGAGAAGTCTCCTCGTTCTGCAATGCTAAGTCAAGCACTAAAGAATGGCAAATGGTTATTAAAGTGTTTTTGTTCTTTACTCATGATTGCAGCAGTCAAGTTCCTTGGCCTGCTGTCCACTACTTGATTGAAGGCTAATCATCATGTCCCTATCATATCGTTTTTAAACCTATCCATTCACATAAAATATATATATAGAATTAATTTCCTTTTAGTCCTAACCCCTCATTAATTAGGAAATCTTAAATTTAGGTTTCAACATTGTTTATATCGCAATGAGATCGATGAGGGAAATTAACCCTGCAATCCAGTACGAGGATACTCCCAAAATCTTTTCAAATTTGTCTACTTCTTTTCAAAACCAAGTACTAAATTGTTAATTAAGAAATTGTTATAAATATTTGGAAGGAATTAAGAAATCCTAATTATTAGTTGTATCGGAATCACATTCTTATCAGGAGACGGAGAGGGAGAGGGTGAATTTTATACCTTAAATACAACTGAATTTTGAGACTACACTAATTCTTTAACACTAAAAATAAAATCTCATCCTCGATCGATCCTGCAAATTAACCAAACCTATCTGCAAATTAAGCCTCGATCGAATACGATACGATGAATGCATCGGAGAAGGCCGCGGGTGTTTCAATACCTCAAGAAATTGTGTTCGAGATCCTCTCCAAACTTCCTGCTAAAACCCTAGTACGATTAAGGTGCGTTTCAAAACCCTTTTGCGCTCTCATAGCTGACCATGGCTTTGGCGTTGTGCATCGCAGCTTGTCCTTGACCCTTCCCAGTAGGGCGGGCGTTCTCATCTCTATCGCGTCTCCCGCCGCCCGTCCCCGTGCATTTTACACCCTAAATTTCACCCCCCGCCCCCGGGGAATGCTCCAAGCCAACCGTGTCGGTTTCCCAGACGCCAAATCCTTTCTATGCTCCTCCTCCTCCGACGGCTTGTTTATTTGTATGTACAGACCCAATGGACCCTTCACTGTTTGCAACGTTAGTACGGGACAGCGTATTTTCCTTCCTAGATTAATCCAATACGAAGAATGTGAACTACTCATGGGGTACGATTCAGAATCTAAAAGATACAAGGTTTTGATGACAGCCTGTCGCGAGAGTATTTCTAGGGGCGGGCTCATCCGCTGCGGCTTCGAGTATAAGCATTGGGTTTTTACTGTGGGCGTGGATAAATCTTGGAGGGAGATCAACAACTACTGTTCCCGCCCCTTCTTCCCCTTTGAAGGCAATCGGTACCCTTACTATTTCAGTACTAATGTTTATATTGACGGCGTTATCTATTCCTATACTGCGTTGACTAAACACAACATGATTCCTAGAAACCATATAGTAGCATTTGAAGTTGGGTGTGAGAGTTTTTCTGTTATAACTTTGCCGGATAAAGTTTCATCGTTGTCATGGTTTTTTCTCAAAATGTCTGCATTGCTAGAAGTTGGAGGTCGATTGGCTATGGTTCATGTTAGTGTTCCTGAGCGAGGAGAAGGCCTATGCTACATGAATGTTTGGACTTGGGAGAAATCTAAAGAATGTTGGGAGGAGATTACTATGACCATTCCATTGAAATGGAGTAGAATGATTAACAATAGTGCTAGATTGTTGCGTTTTGCTACAAATCATGATGGGGAGATTGTGTTGTTATGTATATATATTAAGAAATTTTATATTTTGGTTTGTAACTTGAGAAGTGAGGCTTGGAGAAAATTTGATGTAAGTGGGCTTGAAGACTTTCCACTTGGTAACTCTTTGGATTTTACTATGCACAACCTTGTGGACCATGTGTTTCCCTTGGAGTGATTAAGATTCAGTTTGCTTAGCTTGCTTGAGTGATTTTCTTGTTGTAAGATTTAGTAGTCTCATTGAGTTTTTTTTTTTTTGTACGTGGTAGTAAGATTTAATATGTTTGAGTGTTTTGACTGTTTTCGTTTAGATTGTTGAGTGTTTTAATTTCGTTATGGTAAGGTTTAGACTGTTTGAATTGAATAATGTTTTTGTTGGAGTAGGTAAGATTTGCCCTCTGAGTTTTTTTCTTCTTCGCATCTCAATTTTTAAAGTTGAGATGAGGTAATATACACAGGTCTTGAATTTTTTTATTACTTCAATTTGTTTTAATAAATATTTAATTAATCCAGAAAAATATATTGTTTTAGTGGTTATTAATCAATACTATTGTCTCCCATAATGCTCAATTTACATAACAAAGTATGGTCATATATATTACACCTACACCATATACATAATCAACAACTCTCTTGTTACAGCATGCTCTTCAGATGTCCATTGGTTGATTGAAGGCTAATCATCATGTCCCACTTCGAATACTTGACTTGATTAAGGTTTTGCAAAATGGTTTAGATGAAGAAATGCATCCAAAATATTATATTGATCGAAGGATCGGAACTAAAGGCACCAATTTTTTATTTTTGGATATATATTTATATTTTTATGATTTGTTGCCGCATTGTATCGGAGCAGGATGAGAAAGGTTTGTTGATTATTGATTTATTGCCTATTATTGCATAGTAATAAAAATGGCCTATTATTGCCTTCTTCTCAACATACTCTTAAAAATAGAGTGGAAAGAAGGCAATATTATTGCCTTCTAAAAAAAAAAGGGCATGGAGAAGGCCATTACCTTCTTTTCAAATGAGATTTTGAAAAAAAGATAATTACATTAATACTTTTTACAAAATTGTCTATGATTTTGAATTTATACAATTTGGTGCAAACCTTGTCAAATCTCGCAAATTATACTGTGGACCATGGTCATGGATCATACTGCAGTTGTGTTGAACTGCCAGTTGCGAGGAAAAAAGAGGTCGTTCATCCGTTCAACACAACTGCAGTTTCAGTTCAACATAATTGTAGTTCCAGAGGGATGAAATGGCCTCTGTTTCGCGCAACTGCAATATCAGTTCAACACAATTACAGTATCATGACCCATGGTCAACGGTATAACGACTGGTCAAATCTACACAATTATGGCTATGACTTTAAATATATAGAATTAATTTCCTTTTAAGTCCAATCCCTCATTAATTACAAAATCTTAAATATAGATATCAAGTTAGGTTCCTTATGTACTGCACTAATTCCTCTAAAACAACTCTCATAAGTCTAAATTATTGCACGTTGATTATAATGTATAAAACAATAACGGGATAACCCAATCAAGTTAGTTACACGTTTACTACAAGATTTCAAATTCGATTGTTTGATGGTTTTCATTTAGATGGGTTGAGTGTTTTTTTGGTTGGTGTAAGATTTAGTTTGTTTGAGTGTTTTTATTTAAACTATTTGAGTGTATTTGTTGAGTAAAATTTAGTCTGTTTGAGTATTTTTCTTGTTGTAAGATTTAGACTATTTGAGTGGTTTTTGTTGAAGTAAGATTTAGGCTTTTGGAGTGTTTTCTTTGGGGTATAATTTAGAATGTTTGAATTATTAATTAAAAGAATTATTATTTTCAATTCTTTTATTGGATACAACACCATAAAATGCAATATTTAGTTTAAATAAATTGTGGTCACGTTACACCTACACCATCTACACAATCAATAACTCTCTTATATTTAAAAAATAATAATAAAATGGGACAATACGCAAGTTTCCCAAGGAGTGCATAATAGTTAAGAATTATAATATTACCAGATTAAAGACATATTTTGATACATATCGAAAACGGTAAGACCAATAGACCATTGAAGGTTTTTTTTGGTGGGAGGGAATTTAAATTCCATTCCCACCTAATTATAAAGGTAACTAAATTCTTTCGTTTGATGGGAGGGAATTGCAATTCCCTAATTTTCATTGAATTAGAATCCCATGTCTCCCTTGGGATTTCAATTCCATGGATTTTAGGAATAAAAAAAAGATACTTTGAGACAAAATTACCCTTATTTTTTTTTACCTAAAATTGATGTCTGATCTTCTCTTTTAGTTAATACCATGTATTATCTTGTTTTCTCATAACTCTTAAATATTTAAACTTGATATGTGTATATAACATATTTATCTAAATTTTGAAAAGCAAAATTTTTCTATTTGTGCGCCGATCTGTTCAAAATATATATATGCAAAATTGTTCAAAATAGTGATAGAATGACATGAGTTATGTAAATCTTTATATGCAGAAATTTGAAAGCAAATTTTGAGTTGCCTAAACTTTGAAAAACATATTATGTACATCTTGGTTCCTGAATTAATTTTGATAGATGTATGTTGAACTTATGAAGCTTAACATACATTTGATGAAGATGTATGTTGAACTTATGAAGCTTAACATACATTTGATGAAGTAGTATGTTGAACTTATGAAGCTTAACATACATTTGATGAAGTATTTGCATGAAAATTAATTACAATATATCTAGTTCAAGAGATACGGTAGATGAGTGTTATTTGAATTTAATATGTTATATTTTTGTGTACTTTTCATTTAATAATAATAATAATATAATAATAATAATAATATAATCTATATATATACTATTAATAAAAACAATATCCTCAACTTTAACTTCCCGCCCAAAAAAATGCTATACTATTAATGTTTGCGTAATATTGTAAAATATGGTAATGCAATTCCTATTCGTAATACAATTGTAAATTCAAATACAGTAATACAATTTCTAATAAAATATATTTTTACCTACGTTCCTATTCGTAATACAATTCTAAATTAAAATTACTAATCGTAATAATACAGTATATATATTTCCATGCAATGCAATCTATACTATTAATAAAAACAATATCCACAACTTTAACTTCCCGCCCAAAACAATCCTATACTATTAATGTTTGCGTAATATTGTAAAATATGGTAATGCAATTCCTATTCGTAATACAATTGTAAATTCAAATACAGTAATATAATTTCGAATAAAATATATTTTTACCTACGTTCCTATTCGTAATACAATTCTAGATTAAAATTACTAATCGTAATAATACAGTATATATATTTCTATGCAATGCAATCTATACTATTAATAAAAATAATATCCTCAACTTCAACTTCCCGCCCAAAAAATTTCTATACTATTAAGTTTTGTTTAATATTGTAAAATATGGTAATGCAATTCCTATTCGTAATACAATTGTAAATTAAAATATATTAATACAAATTCTAATAAAATATATATTTTACCATCTTTCCTATTCGTAATACAATTTTAGATTAAAATTACTAATCGCAAAAATACAGTATATATATTTTCCTGCAATGCAATCTATACTATTAATAAAAACAATATCCTCAACTTCAACTTCCCGCCCAAAAAACTCATATACTATTAAGGTTTGTTTAATATTGTAAAATATGGTAATGCAATTCCTATTAATAAAAACAATATCCACAACTTTAACTTCCCGCCCAAAACAATCCTATACTATTAATGTTTGTTTAATATTGTAAAATATGGTAATGCAATTCCTATTCGTAATACAATTGTAAATTCAAATACAGTAATATAATTTCGAATAAAATATATTTTTACCTACGTTCCTATTCGTAATACAATTCTAGATTAAAATTACTAATCGTAATAATACAATATATATATTTCCATGCAATGCAATCTATATCTATACTATTAATAAAAACAATATCCTCAACTTTAACTTCCCGCCCAAAAAACTCATATACTATTAATGTTTGCGTAATATTGTAAAATATGGTAATGCAATTCCTATTCGTCATACAATTGTAAATTCAAATCAAGTAATACAATCTATACTATTAATAAAAACAATATCCTCAACTTTAACTTCCCGCCCAAAAAACTCATATACTATTAATGTTTGCGTAATATTGTAAAATATGGTAATGCAATTCCTATTCGTCATACAATTGTAAATTCAAATCAAGTAATACAATCTATACTATTAATAAAAACAATATCCTCAATTTTAACTTCCCGCCCAAAAAACTCATATACTATTAATGTTTGCGTAATATTGTAAAATATGGTAATGCAATTCCTATTCGTCATACAATTGTAAATTCAAATCAAGTAATACAATTTCAAATAAAATATATTTTTACCTACGTTCCTATTCGTAATACAATTCTAGATTAAAATTACTAATCGTAATAATACAGTATATATATTTCCCTACAATGCAATCTATACTATTAATAAAAACAATATCCTCAACTTTAACTTCCCGCCCAAAAAAATCTTATACTATTAATGTTTGCGTAATATTGTAAAATATGGTAATGCAATTTCTATTCGTAATATAATTGTAAATTCAAATACAGTAATATAATTTCTAATAAAATATATTTTTACCTACGTTCATATTCGTAATACAATTCTAGATTAAAATTATTAATCGTAATAATACAGTATATATATTTCCCTGCAATGCAATCTATACTATTAATAAAAACAATATCATCCGCATCTACACATTAGCTATTAATTAAGCAATTATTTGCTGGAATTCAAACAAAGATATCATTAGAAAATATAATCGATCCAAAACATATCTTCAATTGCACTATATAATATTTGATGGATCCAAAACATATCTTCAATTGCACTATATAATATTTGATGTTATAATTTATATAATTAAATTGCACTATATAATATTTGATGTTATAATTTATATAATTATATATTGATCCAAATATTCTTAATATATTATAACAAATCCATTCCGTGCATCGCAAGTGCATCGCACGGGTGAAATCTATACTATTAATAATAATAATAACAAGTCATTTTGGACTTTATACTACTTATTCCCTCTCAATTCCCATGTATACCAAACATTGGAATTGAAATTCCTAGTAATTTTATTCCCTCCAACCAAACACTGGAATTTAAATTCCCACATTATTCTTTTCCCATGGAATTGTAATTCCTTTCCCACCTAATTCCTCCCCTCCAACCAAACGCCCGGTCAGTTCTCAAAACCTTTTCAAATTTGTCTACTTCTTTTCAAGAGAGGGAGAGGAAGAGTGAGAGAAAGAATTTTACCTTAAATACAACTAAATTTTGAGAGTAAACTAATTCTTAACCCTAAAAATAATAATTTTATTCCTTCCAACCAAACACTGGAATTTAAATTACCACTTTATTCCACATTATTCTTTTCCCTATGGAATTGTAATTCCTTTCCCACCTAATTCCTCTCCTCCAACTAAACGCCCGGTCAGTTCTCAAAACCTTTTCAAATTTGTCTACTTCTTTTCAAGAGAGGGAGAGGAAGAGCGAGAGAGAGAATTTTACCTTAAATACAACTAAATTTTGAGAGTAAACTAATTCTTAACCCTAAAAATAAAATATCATCATCGATCCAGTACGAGCGAGGATATATCTGCAAATTAAGCCTCGATCGTATACGATACGATGAGTGCATCCAGGAATACGGCGGGTGTTCCTGAAGAAATTCTGTTCGAGATCCTTTCTAAACTTCCTGCTAAATTCCTAGTACGATTCAGGTGCGTTTCAAAATTCTTTTCCGCTCTCATAGCTGACCATGGCTTTGGCGTTGTGCATCACAGCTTGTCCTTGACCCTTCCCAGTAGGGCGGGCGTTCTTATCTGTTTCGGGTCTCGATCACCGCACACCCGCCGTCCCCGTTCATATTACAAGCTAAATTTCAGCCCCGGCCGCCGCCCGGGAATGCGCCAAGCCAACCGTGTAGGCTACCTGGACGCCCAATCCTTTCTATGCTCCTCCTCCGACGGCGGCCTCATTATTTGTGTGTCCAGACCCAATGGAGACTTCGCTGTTTGCAACTTTAGTACGGGACAACATATTTTCCTTCCAACATTAATCCAAAACCAAGATTGTGCACTATTGTTAGGGTTTGATTCAGAATCTAAACGATACAAGGTTTTGATGTCAAGGCGCATTCGAGCCGAATATAAGCATTGGGTTTCTACTGTGGGTGTGGATAAATCATGGAGGGAGATAAAAAACTACTGTTCCAGCCCCTTCTACCCCTGTGTAGGCTATCACTATCCTTACTATTCCAACACTTGTGCTTACATCGACGGCGTTATCTATTCCTATAATTCGGTGACAGGACGTAACATGGTTCCTAGATACCATATAGTAGCATTTGAAGTTGGGTGTGAGAGTTTTTCTGTGATAACTTTGCCAGATAAAGTTTCACCGCCGTATTATTTTCATAGAAACTCTGCATTGCTAGAAGTTGGAGGTCGACCGACTATTGTTCTTGTTCGTGTTCCTGAACTAGGAGAAGGAGATAGGCTATACTACATAAATGTTTGGACTTGGGAAAAATCTAAGGAATACTGGGAGGAGATTACTATGACCATTCCATTGAAATGGAGTAGAATGATTAACGATGCTGGGTTGTTGCGCTTTGCTACAAATCATGATTGGGAGATTGTATTGTTATGTATATATAGTGAGAAATTTTCTGTTTTGATTTGTAACTTGAAAAGTGAGGCTTGGAGAAAATTTGATGTAAGTGGAGTTGAAGACTTTCCAATTTTTTACTCTTCGGAAGTTACCTTGCACAATGTTGTGGACCATGTGTTTCCCTTGGAGTGATTAAGATTAAGATTGCTTAGTTTGCTTGAGTGTTTTTCTTGTTGTAAGATTTAGTCTGATTGACAATTTTTCTATGTTGAAAGATTTAGACTATTTGAGTGTTTTTGTTGAAGTAAGATTTAAGCTATTGGAGTGTTTTCTTGGGGTGTGATTAATGTTTGAATTATTATTTAAAAGAATTACTATTATTAAGATTAATGCTAGTTGTCTGCGCTTTGTTACAAATCATGGGGAGATTGTATTGTTATGTATTAATCGGGAGCAATTTTTTATTTTGGTTTGTAACTTGACAAGTGAGGTTTGGAGAAAATTTAATGTAAGTGGAGTTGAAGATTTTCCAATTTTTAGTAGTTGGGAAATTACCCTGCACAAAGCTGTGGACCATGTGTTTCCCTTGGAGTAATTGAGATTCAGATTGCCTAGTAGCTTGCTTGAGTGTTTTTCTTATTGTAAGATTTAGTCTGATTGAGTATTTTTCTTGTACATGGTAGTAAGATTATTGTTTAATATGTTTGAGTGTTTTCACTTAGATTAGATTCTTGAGTGTCTCTACAGCGTGCCGTCGACGACGCTGCGGTGCTGGGGCGGGCTCGGACATGAGGTGCTATTTCGATGCAGGCTATCATTCGACTACCTTGGAGGCTTCGTTCGGTGTTGTTCTGCTCTCATCGAACGGGGACTTCGTGGCAGCAACAGCGGGGCGATCGGCGAATTGCTTCTCCCCTCTAATGGCCGAAGCAATTGCATGCCGCGAAGCACTATCTTGGCTCAGGAGCAGGGGGATACCATCAGTTTCTCTGTTCACGGACTGCTTGCAACTTCGATCATATCTCAGGGCCCCAGTGCCAATCTTCTCATACGCAGGATTTGCCATGGAGGCTTGTAGAGCGGCAGTTGCGTGGTTTGTTAAATGCGAGGTTTTTTAGTTAGAAGATCAGCTAATGTCATAGCTCATACTCTTGCGGCTTCGGTCTTTTCGCAGATTAGTACTCTGTATTTATTTCTGCACTTTTGCATTAATCATATTTGCTGATTGTTTTAAAAAAAAAAAGATTCTTGAGTGTCTTTATTCCTTTGTGGTAAGGTTTAGATTGTTTGCATGTTTTCAAAAAAAAAAAAATTGTTTGCATGTTTTTGTTGGAGTATGTAAGATTATTTAGCCTCTGATGATGAGTGTTTTCCTTCTCATATGAATTTTTAAAGTTGAGAAGAGGCCAGGTAATATCTACTGGTCTTGAATTTTTTTTATTACTTCAAATTTTTGTAATAAATATTATTAATTAATAACAGAAAAAATTTATTTTTAAGTGGTTATTAATCAATACTATTGTCTCCCATAATATTCAATTTACGTAATAAATTATGGTCTTGTTACACCTACACCATATACATAATCAACAACTCTCTTGCTTGTTTATATATATATAATAGTTTTATACGCGCATTGTTAATGCCTAATGTTTATATTTAAATAAATATTTAAAAGTATATCAATGCAAGACTATATAGGAGAAGTTTATACCTGGGTAATTGAATGCCGAATTTTTTATTTAAATACCTAACTCAAAGTATATGAATCCAAGATAATATAGAAAATTCATTATAATTATTACTAAAATAAATGTTTGCAACCTTGTAAAATCGATAGTCTAAATAAATACTACTTTTAATTTGAATTTTTCTAAGTGTTCTGAATTCTCTTTTGAGTAACATTGTCATTGTCTTCATCTTTACTATTTGTTCTTTTCCTTTTTGTTGGTAGTGTGTTATTTGCAATTCGGTTATTATTGGTAGCATGGATGACAACGTCATGAAATGAGATTATGATATAGGAGCTATGGACTTTCCTTTAGGTGTTTTGCTTGGGGTGTATTTGGTTTAACCATTATTGTTGAATGAGTTATTGTGGATAAAGAAATCCCTAGTTTAAGAAAAANAATCCCTAGTTTAAGAAAAACGATTAAATAAATTAATAAAAATTTGAAAATTTAAAATATTATGTATTCCAAAGATATTAAAAGGTAGTTTTTCGCTTCAATTTGCTAGGTAATGGGTTATTTGAGTACTTTCATTGTCAACAAATCTCCCGAGTAGTTAATATGATTGGTTTCAAACTATTCTTTTTATTTTTTTCATGGTATTAAAGAAATACATATGTATCATTTTTTGGTGTAACTACTAATTTATTTAATTGCATAAGAGTAAAATAGAGTGATTCCGCTTCAATTTATTTGGTTATTTGAGTACTCTCTTTGTCAACCAATCCCCAAGTAGTTAATATAATTAGCTTCAAATTATTTTTTTTAAAAAAATTCATAGTATTAATAAAATACTTGGTAAATAAATATATAACATTATTTTTTACTATAACTTTGATATTTAATTACAAGATATTGTAAAAATAAGATAATGGACAATGTAATGAATATCAATTGATAAATTTGAATGTAAAGAATCTTTGCATGAGAGAAAATAAAGACA
>NC_044926.1:18281710-18282008 GCF_003576645.1 Ipomoea triloba | reverse complement strand
CTCCCGTGCGGCCGTGCGGTTCACACCACTCAATGTTACGAAATACACCACTCAATGTTAAGAAACACACCACACAAATATGCATTGTGGTGTGTTTCTTAACATCGTGGTGTGTTTCTTAACATTGAGTGGTGTATTTCGTAACATTGAGTGGTGTGTGACCGCACGGCTACACGGGAGAGCACGGCCGCACCTGAACCAAAATATATATATATATATATATATATATATATATATATATATATATATATATATATATATATATATATATATATATATATATATATATATATATAGA
>NC_044926.1:18274474-18279812 GCF_003576645.1 Ipomoea triloba | reverse complement strand
TATATATATATACTAGTATTTTGTACGCGCGATGCGCGAAAACTAATGCCCAATATTAAAACATTAATAAATACAAATAATTAAAATTTATAATTTGAATTATATATACACAAATAATATATGTATTTTTTTTGAGGAAAAAGGATTAATGCATTAAATCACGATCAAGAGTATCAACGAGAAAAAATGGGGAAATGTCATACCACTCTCCGCAACCTGACTCAGAAAAGGCCCCCGTAGCAACAGTGTGGGCGGCACAGTTCGTAGATCGCTTTACAAAAAAGAACTCAACATCATGAATCTCCGATGCTAATATTCTAATATCATCTACCAAATTACCAAAAGCAGAATAAAAAGAAGGCTGTTTTATAGCATGATAAAGAACTTGGGAATCCATCTCAACATCTACGGACCCCATTCCCGTATCCTTGAGCCAACTGAGAGCTTCCCGAAGGCTTAATGCCTCGGCCTCTTTGACCATGTAATTCCCTGGCTTACACACATTCTTTACAGCAAGAAACCTTCCTTCAAGATCCACCCCAGACCTATCGCATTACGACTCACACTTACTGCCACGTCTGTATTCACGTCTGTATTCATTTTAATACGGCCTGCATGCGGTTTGGACCATGTGGGCTCAACAACATTTGCAACAGTTTGGTGATGGTTATCATTGGCGCATCCCCAATTCTCCAGAAACAGTAGGGCCCTTTGGATTGTTGATTGTAAATCAAAATTAAAACCCTTCCAAACACTGTCATTCCTGCTATTCCACAAGCCCCAACACACTATTACCAACTTTGTGAATAAATCATCATGCAAGGCACATGCAACATTAAAGAACCAGTCACTAATATTAGTAATTGCAAAACATGATGAAATTGGCACACCAAGCACTGCCCACGCATGTCGGACTTCACGGCAATTAACAAACAAGTGTATGGCTGATTCATCCTCCTCCCTGCACATATGACACATTAATAGAATTTTAATTAAAATATAATCAACCATTAAATAAATTATATAATGATTTTAATAAAATGATAATTAAAGAATAGGAAAAAGATAGGATAGATATAGGTGTATGGTAATAATGATGGAGTTAAAATTAATGGTGTTATAATGGTGTAAGGGTAGTTTTGTATAACAAGAATGTAGTAAGGACATTTTTGTCTAATAACATTGAAGTGTACAACATTTAAAGCAAAATGTATACATTTATTAGCATACAAAAAGAGGGACATAAATCAACTTGATTGAGACTTCTTATGTTTTTAGATATGTTTTTAGATATATATATATATATATATATATATATATATATATATATATAGTTGGACAGCATGCATGCTCTTCACATGTCCACTGGTTGATTGAAGGCTAATCATCGATCATGTCCCACTTTGAATACTTGACCTGATTAAGGTTTTGCAAAATGGTTTAGATGAAGTATATTATATTGAAAAAAAATAGTAGTTTTCACAAAATTGTCTAGGATTTGGAATCTACACAATTTGGTCTAAACCTGGTCAAATCTACACAATTATGGCTATGACTCCAAATATATATATATAATTAATTTCATTTTAAGTCCAATTCCTTATTAATTACAAAATCTTAAATTTAGATATCAAGATGGTTTTATCGCAATATAATCAATCAGGAGGAGCGGTTTTAATGTTTTATACCTTAAATACAACTCAATTATGACACTAGCATTATATTCTTTACCCAACCTTAAAAACCCTAGAGTGACCTCTCTATGCGATCCAGTACGAAGATACTCTCATAATAAACCCTAAAACTCCTGCAAATTAATTAAACCTCGGTAGATAAAGATGAATGCATCAAAGAAGACGGCGAGTATTCCAACGTTACCTCAAGAAATTCTGATGGAGATCCTCTTCAAGCTTCATGCTAAAACCCTAGTACGATTCAGGTGCGTTTCTAAATTCTTTCGCGCTCTCATAACTGACCATGGCTTTGGCGTTTTGAATCGCAGCTTCTCCTTGACCCATCCCAGTAGGGCGGGCTTTCTCATCTCTATCCCGGTTCGACCATCGCACCCCGCCCCTTTCCATCGTGTAAATTACACCCTAAATTTCAGCGAAGAAGAAATCTCCCCCTAAATTTCAGCGAAGAAGAAATCTCCGGCCGCCGGAGAATGCTCAAAGCCAACCGTGTCGGCTTCCTGGACGCTCAACCCTTTATACTCTCCTCTTCCTGGGACGGCTTGTTTATTTGTCTGTCCACACTAAATGGAGACTTCGCTGTTTGCAACGTTAGTACGAGAAAACGTTTTTTCCTTCCAAGAATCCAATACAAGGACCGTGCACTACATTTGGGGTACGATTCGCAATCTAAAATATACAAGGTTTTGATGTCCTCCCGGATGGAGGATCACGAGAGCAGCATGAGGAACGGGATCCCCTGCTTCGAGACGCATTGGGTTTTGACCTTGGGAGTGGATAGATCATGGAGGGAGATCAGAAACTACTGTTCCCGTCCTTTCTACACCATTGTCGGCGATGCCGGCAATTCCCACGGTGGCTATTCCGATACTAATATTTATATTGACGGAGTTATCTATTCCTATAATTGGCGGACTGATAATTGCATGGTTTCTAAATATCATATAGTAGCATTTCAAGTTGGGCGTGAGAGTTTTTCTGTGATAACTCTTCCCGATGAAGTTCTATCACGGCTATGTGTACTTTTCTCAAATTCTGCATTGTTAGAAGTTGGAGGTCAACTAACTATAGTTTTTGTTCATGTTCCTATCAATTAAGAGGAGGAGAAGGTCTGTGCAACATGAATGTTTGGACTTGGGAGAAATCTAAGAAATGTTGGGAGAAGATTACTATATCATTCCATTAGAATGGACTAGAATAATTTACAATGCTCGATGGATGCGCTTTGCTACAAATCATGATGGGGAGATTGTGTTGTTATGTATATATTTTAAGAAATTTTTTATTTTGGTTTGTAATTTGAAAAGTGAGGCTTGGAGAAAATTTTATGTAAGTGGAGTTCAAGACTTTCCAATTTATGACGACCATACGGGAGTTACCTTGCACAACTTTGTGGACCATGTGTTTCCCTCGGAGTGATTAAGACTCAGATTGCTTAGTTTGCTTGAGTGTTTTTCTTGTTGTAAGGTTTAGTCTGATTGACTTTTTTTGTTGTTGTAAGATTTAGACTATTTGAGTGTTTTTGTTGGAGTAAGATTTAGGCCATTGGAGTGTTTTCCTTGGGGTGTGATTAATGTTTGAATTATTAATTAAAAGAATTTCTTTTATTGAATACAACAACATAAAATGCAATATTTAGTTTACCTAAATTGTGGTTACGTCACACCTACACCAATTACACAATCAAAAATAATAAAATTGGACAACAGCTAATTAGCTAATTTACCAAACACTTATTTTATAATTAGCTAATGTTATCAACTAGTTATACTGTCTAACCCAATCAGCTAACAACTATCAACTAACAGTCTTTGATTTACCAAATACGGCCTTAATTAGTTATATCAGAATCACATTCTTATCAGGAGAGGGAGAGAGAATTTAACCTTAAATTCTTAACCCTAAAAATAAAATCTCATCCTCGATCCCGAGCGAGAGTGGATAGTGCTCCAAATAAACCAAAAAGTCCTGCAAAATTGAAGAAGATGGCGGGTGTTTCAAAGTTACCTCAAGAAATTCTCATGGAGATCCTCTCCAAGCTTCCTGCCAAATCCCTAATACGATTCAGGTGCGTTTCTAAATTCTTTAGCGCTCTCATGGTCCAAGTTGGAAGGGTCAAAATTAGGGCCTAACAGAACGGACACATGTTGGCACTCCAAAATTTGTTTCAACTTATCAACTGGATCTCCATTCAGAAGATCCAATCGGTGGTCATCGTTCTGAGCGACCGCGATGGCTGCATTATCATTGGAACGCCTAGCACGATATGCGTTTATTATTGCATGAACACAAGAAGTGCCAAATGCATGCATATATCCCTTGGATGAGATGAGAAATATGGCTATAGTGGCACCGGTTGAAGCTGCAGCCCTTTTGGCCTTTTCAAAGAGGGTTCTTTTCCTCTTTGAGAAGGTTACAGACCGAGCATTTTCACACTCAATCAGTTTCATTTCTATCTTTTGCCTACCCTTATGTTTCCTCTCTGGCTCCCCCTCCATATCAAGGAAAAACTCAAAACAAACAAAGGAAATAAATATGATATAACTATTAAATTTTTCTAGCACTAAGTATGGGGATTATGATGCTACGCTTTAAATAAATATATGTATATTATTAAATGTTGTGTGGACCATGGAACACGGTATAAAAACAATAGCTATAACAATCGGTGGTTTAAGGTAATGGGCCATGGTCTATAAATGGTAATTTTTTTTCGTCTCCCAAAAATGGTAATTTTTTTAAGTACTAAGTAGGTGGGCCAAGAGTCAATGGGCGTAAATTTTGGTAATGATGATAGTAGTAATCAGTGGCGGATCCAGAAAATTCTTCCAGTGGGGGCGAAACATTAATAGAAAAGAGATAGTTAAAAATAAATTCAAACACTTAAGAAATACTTCGTATAATAATAAATATTGTTAAATATAGACCAAAAATAAAATATATAAAAACTTTATAAAAATATTCCTAATAAAATCTGAAACATAATTAACTTGATAAATTAATTCGAACAGAAAACACATTATAAATTTTTTTATCTATATAATAAAAATTCAAAAAGTTTTGTTGAAAGAATAAGGAATTAAACCCCTAACCTTTATTTTAGGACAAACACATCTACCAACTAGTCAACCTAAACTCTTGCTTGTTTTTTTCTATTTTTATCAGTGTTGCAAAAATCGCGCCCGGCCGCGTCGAAAAAGGCCGAAATCGGCCTCCTCCGCGGCCGGGCACCTAGCCGGCCGACTAGGCGGCGCCTAGGCCGCCTAGCCCGCCTAGGCCACCGGCCGACTAGGCGCCGCCTAGCCCGCCTGGCCGGGCGCCTGGGCCGCCTAGGCCGGCCGGCTGGTGTTTTTTTTTTTTTTTTTTTTTTTAAATTAAAAAAATTATAAATCTGAAACATTTAAACTATTAATGTTATAATGTATTAACTAATACTCTAATAGTCTAATAATAAGTAATAACTTAATAAAATAATAAGTAATAATTAAATTAAACTAATAAGTAATGCACTAATAATTAATAAATAATAACTAATAACTTAATAAGTATTAAATATTTAACTATTAAAGTGTAAAGACTTACAATATTAAACACTTTACAATTATTAACACTTAAAATATTTTTTTAAAATTTTTTTTAAATTAAAA